>NC_037303.2:5588082-5894782 GCF_000002775.5 Populus trichocarpa
CTTGTAGTTAAGAATAAAGGATGTCATCTGTTGTTTGTAGAAATATTGTTCTTGGGATATCGTGTTCGAAACGCAGGTTCTGTTTCCTCTGTTGTTCAAACGTGAAACTTCCTTTCCTCGTATGTTTTTCTCTTTTCATTTGTTCCTTCATTTGTTTATTTTTGAGAAGGCATTTACTTGTTTGAGGAATGATGTAAATATAAGTAAGAATTTTTGAAAAAATTGGGCCCAGAATTGTCTTTCGATGCCAGAAATTCAAGTTATTAATTTTATGTTTGTGTGATTTTAGCTCGATGATATACATCTTATTTCAAATTAGTACTTTCATTTCTGTTTTAACCGTGGACTGTAAATCGAAAGATGAAATTACTTTATCTAGGAAAATCTATGAAATATTGTTTTTCATCTTTTATAATGAGAAAAGCTTTGTGAAAATAGGTTGTATGTTGCATTTGATCTTCCTTGTTCATTTTGAATTAAATTCTGAAATATTTTCATATTGTGATCAGAATTAGTCATGTGATTCTGGTTTTCCAATTGACTGGTAGTGGGGCTAAAAACGAAAAATTCATCATACTTCTCCTGTTGCATCAAAAGTGATTTAATCATGGCAATCATACTCCCAACTGCTCCATTATTTTTTCTTGTAAGTTTAAAGCAGGTTGATTTTCAACTTTGTTTCCCATTCTTTGTATACTATCAAAAGTTGCCTTTTTTTAAATAAATATTCTTGTTTGTAAATCATGCTTTGATGTGATAACTGCATTTTTTGGTGGCTGAGCATGATCCCTTCAAGGCACGCTCATTTTATTTTATGATACAAGTCTGATGGAGGAAGAGAAGAAAGTAGCTGGAAAACTGGAAAAATTGATTAGTCTCGAGCGAACCAAATTCTCAAAATTTCCCCTCTTTATTCCTGGTTAAATTCTTTCAGCATAATGCTACTCCTTTTATTTGTAATGTGGTGAAGATATATAGGGCCCTTAATTCCATTTCAACTCTGCTAATCCATTTTTTCCCCTTAATTTTGCAATTCTATTCCGACTCTAATGTTCTTTTGTTTAATATCAGGGCAGCTGCAGTGACATAACAAAATTAGAAACTAAGGGTCCTAGTGAAGAAAACTCAGAAGAACCTGAAATGTTCTCTGCTTTAGGACAAGGTGAGGAAGAGATCCAAGCTGCAATGCAAGTGAATGAGACAGAAGTAATTGCTAAGCCTAAGGAAGGTCAGCTGGAGACTAATGGCACAGACAAAGAGAGAGTCTTCAAGAAGCCAGATAAAATTCTACCGTGTCCACGATGCAACTGTTTAGACACAAAATTCTGTTACTTCAATAACTACAATGTCAACCAACCGAGGCATTTCTGCAAGAATTGCCAAAGATATTGGACAGCTGGTGGAACAATGAGAAATGTTCCTATTGGTGCTGGCCGACGGAAGAATAAGCACTTAGCTACTCAATATCGTCAGATATTAGTATCTTCTGATGGAATGCCTATTGCCAGGATGGAAAACTCAGACTCAGCCGGTCACCAACTTTCATCATCTGTTGAATCTGCGACCACTTTGAGTCCCTCAACAGCAAATGGGACGGTTCTAAAATTTGGTCCTGAAGCACCTCTTTGTGATTCCATGGAGACCGTGCTTAATCTTGGAGACCCAAAAAGATATGTTGAGATGAGTTCAGTCAATTATCAAGATAATGGAGAGGAGCCGCCCTCATGTGGATCATCCAAGGCATCTTTCATTGTTTGTGAAAATGAATTGCCTGAAAATATTATGCAGGAGCAAGTTGATATGCCAGCATCTTCTAACAACCTCAGCGCTCCACATTCTCTGCTTTGTTATTCTGTTCCTTCATGGGTTTTTCCTTGGAATCCAGCTTGGAATAACGAAACTTCCATGGCTGCAGCTCAGTACTCCTCTGGCCAGGCTTGCATAACAAATGTTCCCACTCAAGTTCAATTGTGCCCCACACCAATGTTGGCAGTTCCCAGCATTTGTCCGCCCAACATTCCTTTGCAATTTGTACCTGCTTCTTATTGGGGTTGCATGCCCACATGGACTGCTGGAACTGGAAATGTACCACTGTGTGGATCGAATGGCTGCCTTACTCCATCATCCTCTACCACCACCAGTTATTGCTCGGGAAATGGCTCACCAAAATTAGGCAAGCATTCTAGAGATTCAAAATTTATGGATGAAGAAAAGACAGAAAAATGTATATTGGTTCCGAAAACTCTGAGAATTGATGACCCAAGCGAGGCTTCAAAGAGTCCTCTACGGGCTACATTTGGTCTCCCGCCTGCCCAGAAGGATCCCACATCAAAAGGTACTATATTCAAGAATTTTGAAACCAAAGCAGAAGGCTGTGGTCATGTATCTGATGCCACTAATGTACTGGAAGCAAACCCGGCAGCTCTTTCTCGCTCTCAAACCTTCCAGGAGAGTGGCTAAAGGACACCTGCTGAAATTTTGAACGGTGAACCTCACTCCCATGATCCTCTCTATGCATATCATGGGTACTTGGGCTTCCCTTCAATTTGCATGCAATTCCTGCTGATCTAATTCTGATTAAGCCTGAAAGACGAGTTCTTCGGAATCAAATGCTGGAATATAAGCAGGCGCTGTCAACACATATCTCTTCAAGTCAACATTGTATATAACAGGGGTTGTTAAATGAGTTGTTGTTATGGTCTGCAGCCTATCTAGATTCAACTAATACACTCATATGCCTCTTTTACTGCTTAGATTCAGCAGAAGAATAAGATGAAGCTCCGTCTTGTATGTGAATTAGAAGGCTAACCAATGTTTTCTGAAGCTGGAGGATCTTTTCTGAAATTCTGTAACTGTGTTCTTGTTGGCTATACCTCAACCACGTCGAGCGGAATGGTAAATCTCTTCCGGAGTTTGTAAAGACCAGTGATTTAGGACTTCATCTAAGGTTTCGACTTCTGTGTAAATTTGTTCCCAAGTTCTTTTAGCCTGCTAGGGTGTTATTAAACATGACGACTCCATAACATGGTACAGGGAGCAATCCTGGTTTCAAAGCAAATCACTCAGCCTACAACTGGTGTCCTCATGAATTGTTCCACTTAGTTTAAACCTGATTTAAAAATGATATGGTTTTGATTTTTTTTTTAAATATTAAAATGATATTTTGGATTGTACTCGATTAAACTAGGTTAAGATCAAGCTCTTGATCGAGTCTAATAATCTTGTTTTCTTGGTTTTTTATTTGTACAAAGAAAAACAAATAAATTATTAATGAGAAATGCATTATTTTTTTATTGAAATTATCTTATGATTAATGTAATTTTTTTTATTTTGATAACAAAAAATATTTTTTATTAGCAGCATATTTAATTGAATAAAAAGTAACAACAATTTGGAAAAATTCAAAAACTCTATAATGATTTGGAATAAAAAAAATGTATGTTTCTATTAAAAACTAAATTTTCTTATTCACTTTTTTTTAAAAAATTTTTACAAAAACATTTTTTTTTATGGGAAGTGTTGTTTTTTAAGCAAAATGTAATCAAATCACCAAAGCAAACTTCAATTAAAAAAAAAAACAGAAGATCATGAATCTATCATCTCTCTTCAATCATAAACAAAAAAAGAGAACAATAAATTTTAAAAAAAGTATATAAGATCATGGTGAGCTAACTTTTTAACTATTCTCCTGTTTATACTCTCTTTTTAACTGTGCCAAGTACGTGCTTTCGTTAATCACAGTATATAAAGCTCATCTTTGTGATTATATTCCTTCTTTTTTCCAGAAAAAGTTCCTTTCCTGTGACAGGAATGATTCACCACTCCTAAGGAATCTGTGCCTTGTGAGTCATCTCATTGGAAAGAATGGTTTCAATAGTTTCCGAGATAAAAGCAGTAAAGTCATGTTGGAAAGGCACTTCTAAGGCCACTATAAAAGTGAGATTCAAAATAAAGTATTTAACCAAAAATATTAATACAATTTAAACAAATTGTGGGTAAATAAAAAATTAATCTAAAAAACTCTTGGTTGACGTGTTTTAAAAAAACCCAAAACCTTCTAAAACTCCAATCTGAAATAGGAAAGAAACAAGTTTTGCTTGTTGTTTATATAGTAGGATGGTGTGAAGTTAAACCTATGTTGAAATTGGTTTTATAAAACATGTAATGGATATTTTTAAGACAAAATTAAAATTGAGCTTCACTCACATTTAGGGTTAAAACCTTTATTGGAATATTAACATGTTTTAAAAACTAATTAAACATAAATGAGAAATTATTATCAAATAACTTTGGATAAAAAAAGTTTTAAACTTAAAATAGTTTTGTGGATTGGCTAGTGGGCTCATGAGTCTGGGCTTTGGTTTGATTAGTGAAAAATATTTTTTTTTCCTATAAAGTCCTTGTAATGATTAGTGATTTTTAATCCCTAAAACTTCTTAATACATACATTAATTATAATGTGATAAGAATGAATGTATTTATGAATTTTCATGAACTGTGATAATTTATGAATATTTATTAATAAGCATTCATCATAATTAATAAACATTAATGAATTATGAGTAATTAATGTTTTTGTTCTCAATTTCTATAAATAGGTGTTTTGGATGTGTGGAAAGTAAATCCACAAATTTCCTAAGTTCTTTGCTTCCTTTGTTGTTGGTTTTTCTAAAATTTGTTCTTTTATTCATTCTTTCTACTTTTCATCACTTGTTTTTTACCCCTATTTTTCAATATATTACAAAAATTCCTAAAATGGAGATTTTAAGAATGGAGTAAAGAAAGAAAAAGAGTATCAAATCGGGCAGAAAAGGAGAGAAAATAAAATATCTCTTTCTTTCTCTCACACACACATCAAACTCTTTCTTGTTCTTTGCTGAATTTCAGCCCAAACCACAGCCAACAAGGTTTCCTATCATGGAAGCAACATCATCGATCACGAAGCTAGTAGCTTCCTTGTTTTCCAACCAAAACAATCTATATTTCCTCCTCTCGATTGTGAACTCGAATTGAACAACACAATAATTTGGCTAACACCATCACCACCGATGGTAGCACAACTTCTAACCATTATTGACCATAACAGTCCACCTCACAACCATAAATGATAGCAACACCAGGTAGGGCAACTAAGCATTCGACAAGAGAGAGACAATCCAAGAGAAAAGAGGAGAGAGGAGGAGAAGACCCGAAACTTTGAGTGGTTAGATTTCTTCCCATAGGTGGTGGTTAGTATGCATCACTCTTAGTGCAAGAAGGAAGGCAAGGAGAAGGCACTCCCAATCCTCCAAAAAAACCCCTCATTGGAAGTGGTGTGTGGTCCCACGCGTTGGTAATAGTAACGATGCGTGATCCCACGCGTTGGTAATAGTAACGATGCGTGATCCCACGCACCAACATTGTCTAAATTGTCAATATTGCCACCACCACTCTAGCAACTTCCCAATGACCCCAGCCATTCTAGAAGGTCGATTCCAAACGCCAAATAATTGTTTTAAGTATGATTAATATATTATTGATTTTTTTGATAAAAGATTGATTATTTATTGTGATGGATTGCTATTATTTGAAGTGATATCATGCTATTGAATAATCCATATGTTATTTTAGAATGATTTTGATTGGGTAATGTGTTATGGATAGCTGAGAAAGCTTGTTAGTGTTGAGATTGTGAATTTGTTTTGTGATGCGAAAGTGTGTTTTTGAATTGTTGGTTGTGTGTGTTGTATTTGGCACAATTTTATTTTTGTAAGTCCACTTAGGATAAATTAACCAATTTTGGTTATTATCATAGGTTAATGAATATCGGGTTGAAATTTTATTTTCACAAGTCTACCTAGGATAAATGAGCCAATTTTGGTCATTCTCCTAGGTTAATGATTAACGGGTCAATTTCACTTTGTAAAAGTCCACCTAGAATAAATGAACCAACATTAGTCATTATCCTAGGTTAAGGACAAGAGAGTTTAAAATTATTTTTTCTAAATAAAAAAGTAATAAGAAACAAATATAAAAGGTTTTATTTTCTTATGAACCTGGACTATTGAATTTGAGAGTGCCCACTGACAATACCCTTTTAAGCTACTATCTCATTCTTCTAGTTAGTTGCTTTCAAAAAACAAAGTCATTTACGGTGACAATATTGTTCTTAAAAAATTAAAATATAAATATATGTAAAATTTTAATATTGATGTTTATTTGTATATACTCATTTTTTTATTTTAATATGAATATTTTATATTCATGTTGATGTGCATGTGTGATGAATTTTTCTTGTGTTACTTTTTGGGACACCTTTATTTGATAGTGTAAATGGATTTGGGGTGGATCGATATAATCCCAAATAGACCCATTAATTGTGAGAGGTGGCATTTAGGCCCATTTCAATCGATATAATTGTCATAACTTAATTTTCGATCCCCAAATTTTTATATATATATATATATATATATAATATTTTCAATTTTTATTCAAAAAATAAAAACAATTAGAAATTTAAAATCCAAAAATATTTATGGGACAAGCCCTTAGCAGTAATAGGTCAAAATGCTACAAGAATAATCGAATTGGAATATTTTGATAAGATGGGCTAAAGAAAGAATTAATTTGAAACAAAGTTTAAGGTTAAAATCTGACTTGACCAAAATTAGAAGAATTAATTAAGTTTAAGAACTTAATTAAACATCTAAAAGGTTTAATTGGCTTAATTTAAGAACAAGTTAAGTTTAAAAGTCAATTTGGCCAAAATTAGAAGAATTAATTAAGTTCAAAGACTTAATTAAACTTCTAATAAGTTTTGTTGATTCAATTAGGAACTCAATTTAAAAAAATTAAGTTTGGAAGTCTACTTCGGATCAATCTGCAATACTTGGAAGACATGGGACCCAATTGAAACTTTAAAGAGCCAAAATTCCAGAGATCAAAAGGTTTTGTGATTGATTAAGGATGTATACACTGAAATTGAAAGAATAAGGACTAAATTAAAATTCTTAAAAATCCTATTTAAAAACCATAATTTTTAGGGTCTAGACAAATGACATGTCACTTAGATTTTAATGAAGAGAATGAATGGCACGTCATTTAGTCATTGTTTCTTTTTGTTCATCTTTAGCCGAGAAGAGTAATTGAGTTGCCACTTTCATACGAATAATTGTGACATTTTCAACCACCTTAAAGGCTCTGATTAGCACCAATCGACTGAGAAACACTTTCTTTACAAGGATAAGCTATCCTTATCAAACATTTATACCTCATTTGGCATAATGCCTCCCCTGCATTAGCAGATTCAAGTTGATTAAGGGAAAACCTTCTAACCAATGAATGTTGAGTTCTAGACCTCCAAATCAAGTGAGGTTTGTTTCTAATGGTAAATTTGCATAATCTCTACAAGGTTCAGGTCCATGAATGGTATGTTTATGTTGAAATATCCACAATGATTTTGACAAAATACCCAACCCACTTAGATATGACTGAAAAAAAAATTCACCCATGAAAGAAAAGACTATAGAGTTGTTTCCTCATGCTTGGATTCAATTTTCAAAAAGATAAAAATAGAAACCAGGCATAGTTACTTTCAAGATGAGGGTTTTGGAAGAGAAAGAATAAGAATCTTCCATAAAATCTCTTGGAAAAACCACCATGGTTTTACAACTTCTTATTTTGGTTTGCTTATAAAAGGGCAGATGCTCTTGAGCAGTAGGGAGGTCGATTTTTGGAGATAAAAAATATAGAGAAAACATAGAAGATTTTTGGTTTCTAGTTACAAAAAAATAGAGAGAAAAAGTTAAGAAAATCTAGAAAAAAAAAGCTACATTATTCAAGAAGGTATACCTAAATCTTTGGTGAGATGGTATAGCTTAATGGGCACACCTCTCTTTTAATGTCTTTCATGTCTATATTTTACTTGTTTATTATTAATTCTATTAATTTCATTTCAATTTAGAAGTAATGTTTAGTATATTATTGTTCTTAGATTTAATATGCATTATTTAGAAAAAAAAAATGAGTTCAAAATGGTTTTAAGTATATAACTTGTAGTTCTTTGATTATTAAAATCATGTAATTAGCATGTTTGAATGTCAATTTTGATGTTTTGGAGTTTAGGTTGATCATTTAGTTTTGTTTTGGTTGAATGCATTGATGTTTTATTTGCCTAGACTATGATCTTAATTTGTTCTTTGACATGATGTTGATTTTAGTCAAACTTGTGTACATGTTAAAAATAATGAAAGAAAAGTTCTAAAACTAATGTAATAGTGTTCAACGATCCTAGAAATGTGCTTTTAGTTTTCTGTTGATAATGTGGGTGAATTATTGGTTTGTTTCTTTTACTTGTTTTCTTTTAGTTTTAAAAGTTTTAATAGGTCATCATAATTGTGTTTGAAGTAGGTTTCAGCCAATATTACAACATTTTAGTCAATTTCTGGATTTAAGCCCTTTTTGGCTGGCTTCTGGGTTTTTCTAGATTTATGATGAAGGTTCTTAGGTTGTCGTTTTCAATTTCTTAAAAACTAATGTGTTGATCCATCTGTGTACTTAAATTGAAACTCAAACTTATACATGATTGCTTTATGCTCTTATTTTATCTATTTGAAGCTAGTTTTGGATTAATAGATCCTAAGCACTTTTAAATGCTTGGGTTATGGTTAAAGATTTTCAGGTATGATTCATGCGATTTATGACATGTTTTTCCCATTTGATGCATCATTATGCTTTAATGTTCCTTGTTTAATCTCTCTATGACTTTTATATGGTTTTGTTTAGTCTTTTTCGTTGATTCAATTTCTGGGTTCATATGAATATTCTTCATGTTCTTGGAAAAACTCAAGTAAAAATACCTTTTGATCTTATTTCTTTCTTTTCTATTTATAGGTCATTTTTTGAGCTTATAGGCTTGAATTGGGAAACCCAACACACGTGGCTAAACTAAGTCCATCAAATGGTAAAAACATATTTGGCTAATTATAAATTTTCAAAAGGAAAAAAATGCATTTTTGCCCTTAAAGAGAGCTTGCCAAACACAGCATTAAAACAATTTCTAAGCTTATGATTTTTAGCTAAGGGTGTGTTTGACAAACACGCCCTATTGATTCTTCTAGCATTGTTTCGTTTTTTTTTTTAGTGTTTGCCAAACATAACCCTTTATTTTTTAATTAATTCAATTTTTATGTCTTCAAGGGACTTATTTGCAACAAGTTTTTTATGTCTATCATATTTTGCTCCTTTTATTATTAAATTTTTGGAATTGTAATCTACATGCGAGGTGTTTTTTCAATATTAAATAAACTAGTTTCCTTCTACAAAAAGAACAAAATATTTCTATTAAAAAATATATTTTAATATTATTATTACACATAGCCAAGTATCTCAAATAAAAATTATATTTGCATAAAAAAATAAAATACAATACATGGTATGATTTAACATTTTTAAAATACCAAAACTCAAGAAAAATAGTGATATATCATAAGAACATGACCTATATTTCAAAAACACTAAAAAATCAATTTGTTTATTTTAACATCAAATATTATGAACGTATACATAAGGCGCATTCCTGAATATTAAAAGAAATAAAAAACATGAAAACAAAATATGTTTGGGCTTTAGAATGGCTATGCTCAATCCATATAGCAATGATCCATTATATTAGGGTGAACCTGCTTTGACTAATAAACATATTACTATTTAGAATAAACAATAGTGCCTTAAGTTGGGTGTACTAGGGGTGATATTGTCCTCTTTATAGACAACTAGTTCCTTTATCTAGACTCTGAAGACCAATTAAGGTTCTTAGTGATAAAAATACTAGATGATAAGTCCAAGTCTTTTAATTGATAAAAAATAAGAATTATTTATTCTTTTCACCCACATCTAAGATCTTGATTCAAGAAAACGATCGTCGCGATGCTGCCATGTGCAACAATAATCATGAAAAGGCATATATGCCTATCATTTGTTCACCATCATCTCAGGTCTAATGCTCATGTTGTAAAACTGAGGATCGAGCATTTTATATGGGTCTAATCCTAAATCATTATCTCGTGTCATCATAGTTTTTACTTTTAATAAAAAAAAACATATGGTACTAGTTTAGGGAAACTCTTAGCATGTAAGCATATTAGGCACCTTTATCATTAAAAATAAAATCAGTCCTTTAACTAGAAACTTTGAAGGCCATTTAAGGTTTCTAGTTGCCATATGATATACTTGTATTATTCTATTTTTTAGTACCTTAGTTTTAGTCTTTTATGCATGTTTTATGTCTTAAAATAACATAATTTATTTTGTGCTTTATAGTGTTATGGAGATACAAAGTGTAAAATGGAGCTAAATAAAGCATTTCTAGCACAATTTCAAGCAAAGGACTAGAAACAACACATTGAGATAATTCATTAGAGCTAAAAAGTGAAAATCCTAATTGCATTAGGAATACAACTTGAATACAAAATCTTAATACGATTAGGATTGATTAGATAATAAATTAAGTGTATGGAGGTGTATAAAAGCTCTAGTGAAGATATGACATAACTATAGGTTAAAATTTCGAACCTACCAGACCAGACCTTCATGTACTCTTTAGACCATATTTTTAGATACATGAGGAATATTGTAGTAATTCTAGTTGGGCTGAAAACTAGACTTCTCAAATTAGGCCCCAGTAACTCTTCCAAACAATTGAGAATGACA
This sequence comes from Populus trichocarpa, assembly GCF_000002775.5. Taxonomy (NCBI): domain Eukaryota; kingdom Viridiplantae; phylum Streptophyta; class Magnoliopsida; order Malpighiales; family Salicaceae; genus Populus; species Populus trichocarpa. Next base: position 5,598,772 of record NC_037303.2, read on the forward strand.
TTTTTCAATAGAGGCTTAAAATCTTCCAGCAAACTAGCATGAGTCTAGCCAATCTTTCCATATTGGGATGATCATATAACAACTCATTAATGTCATAAAAATGAGTCGTTCATATTTTTCATTGCAATGAGCCACCCGATCTTGTACTTTATAGTTTGAGTGCTCTGGATCGATTGCAAATGTTCAACAGTCAAAACATTATGGTTCGTACACAAGTTCTCGGCATGTTAGAGAGTCCGTACATCTGATTTCTATTGGGCCCACTGGACGATCCTGCCTCCAACCACAAATCCGAATCGAGATTTGGATGGGGCAAAGAATCGTCCCCGTATCTCTCCTTTAAGTGGTTGTTCCTGGAAAGATAAAACTAAATTCATCAAATTGAAGGAAATTATAACTTAATAAAATTAGTGGTTGAAAACCAACATATCACAAAGTGCTGAGGTTGGCTATCCATGAACTACTGCACCCTTTTTAAGCGGTCATCACTCTACACATGTGTTTCAACCAAGAGCTCCATCAGGCTTGTCTCGCGTTCAAGAATTGTAGCTTGCAAGATAAAAATGTTGTCAATTAAATATATTTATTAAAAATAACAAACTAAAAAATGAAAGAAATAAAAAATAATCTTACCATCCGCTTCGTATGCGAAACAAACAGAACGGGGCTACTAGTGTGGGTGGTAACGGAACCGTGAACAAGCCGGTTCTGATTCTCCACATCGGACTGTGACTGTTGTGTGAATAGCATGGACATCACGTGCTCAATGTACTTTTCCCATATAGCCTTTGAGATATATGACAATTTAAAATCCTTCCAAACCACCATGTCATTCCAAGCTGGAAGCTCACTTTCTCTCGCATATTTTTTTGATTTTTTTAGGCATCATAAAAAAAACATGCAATCTATATGTTACCAATAAATTATCTATTAGTAAATGAAAAATAAAATTTTGGTATTTGGATTAAAAAAATTATCCTGATTTCAATCTTATCTTGTTGTAGCGTGATTCTTCAAAATCCTTCTAGCAACATTATCATCCGCTCTCTCCCATTTAAATTTTTCCTTGCAATAAAAATTTATAAAAGGTAAATTTTGGTAATTTCAATTAGGAAACCAAATTAACATAATAAAACAAAAATTTAAGTTAATAATAAACTTAAACTTTGAAAACCGTGCATCAACCTGCAGTTTCAATTCAAGATGTTTGGAAACCTACCTCTATTGAAATAATGGAATTTCTATTGACAATTTAAAGGCCGATGTTATTGTTCTGATAGCCTCAATGTTTGTAAATCTAAAATTGCATTTGTTAAGTAAAATTATTTTAAAAAAATTATTAAGCATGTTGTTGTGAAAATGATTCAAACTTATATTGAAAGATAATGCTTCCACTAGACCTCGTACTTGCGGGTAAATGGATCCTGTGGTGATGGGACCCCTGCTTGACATATCGCACTCGATGACCCTGTGTAATATGTCGATGCATGTGCCTCAGGTGCTTGTTCTTGGTCGGCACCTAATGAATCGTGGTTGTTACCATCGCGACTAGAAGAACTAGCAGCAATCCTATCCTCACAACATGCAATAGACTTTCCCCTAGGGATCAACACATATTAATGAAAAAAATTAAATGATTTCTATTTTTTTAAAAAAACTCAATAGCACCTTCCCTATATTAGAGGCTACCTAAAATTTTAAAACCTACAAATACACAACATATATGCCACAAACTAGTTGATTTTATTCAATTTCTTCCAACAAATTAGAATAATTGAATTTCACACAAAATTCAGATCTTCTAAGTAGTAATATATTTAATCCTAAATTTACAATGATTTAATTTACATTTTAAAAAAATCAAAATAATACTTCAAATTAATCATACACATTTAACTGAAATTGAACAACAAAATTGGAAAAAATAACTAAAATTCAACAAAATAATGAAAAACATATTTCAATAACAACTAAAATTCAACATAATTATTTACAAGTGGTAATATTTATGATCCTAAATTTACAAAAACTTATTCTAAACGAAATAAATACAAAATAATAACTAAAATTCTATAAAATAATGCAAAGAAAAACATAAATAAAGAAGAAAAAGTAATGAAAAATTATTAGCTTTATGGCATGCTTAGTTTCGGTCGGGAATTGAAAAAACAAAAAACAAAAACATAATAAATGAAAAGATATTGTTAAAAAAACTAAAAAAAAGAAAAATAAGAAGAAAAATAAAGAAAGACAACATACTTTAGGATGAGAAGAGAAGATGATGCTTGATTTCGGCTCGTGAATAGCTGAGATAAAGAAGAGAAGAGAAATAAGAGAGAAGAAGAGAGAGTAAGAAAGGAGAAGAATGAAGAAGATGAAGCCCTGTCTGTTGCACTCGTGGTCTTTTATAATAGGTTTATATCAACAGAATTCATGATAGAATATTAAATATTAATATCTTTAAATTTTCTATTGGTGCTTCTGTCGGTGAAGTCAAGTTGAAATTTTCATTTTGCACGAAAATTCTTAGATACCCTCCAAATATTACCGATGGTTTTTTATTATGTCGGTGAGTTTGTCGGTAAAAGAGTAACCAATCAATAATAAAAAAGAACATTAATTACCACCACATTGGAATACCCATTTTGTTGGGGAAAGTGTACCCCAATAAAAATGAGCATTAATTGTCAGAGCGTTGAAGTTTCCATTCTGTCGGTGATTTCATTGGTAAAAAAAAGCATTAATTATCACTGAACAGTGTCAGAAAAAAGGAAAACAGGTCCCATCGCCACTAAAATATACTGATAAAAACATTTTGTTGATAGACTTGTTTGAAATTGACACCATGAACAATGCTAGGGAGAAGGGGAACATTTCTCATCACCACTGAAATATACCGACGGAAACATTTCATTGGAATACCTGTTTGAAATTGACACCATGAACAATGCTAGGGAGAAGGGGAATAGTTTTCATCGCCACTAGAATATACCAACGGAAACACTTAAGTCAAAAATTCGACACAAGTTTCATCAATTTACAAACAAATATAATTTTATAAAATCTAAAACAAACCCTAACATATACAAATTATAAATTCATATAACAAAGGCACATGTATGAGAAAAAACTATGAAACATAAACACCTAAACAAAATACATATACTACAAAAATATGCCAAAAAAATTAACAGTTTTAAATTGTGTTCAAATAAAAAAAGGATAGATTTGTTTACTTAAGGTGAAGAATCCTCAATAAAATTTATATTAGAACACGGATGCTGACAAATCGAGTGTTGTGGTTGCCGGATTTGTTGTAGGAGGTTAAGTTGTGTTAAGATTGAGAGGGGGAGTGGGTGGATGTTTCTGTTGTTTGTTGTAGAAGAAAATATAGAAGGATCAAGATAGAATTAAAGGAGAGGAGAGGAGGGTCGATTGCCAGGTCATAAATTAAATATTACCGGTGGATTTACCAACTGAATAATTTTGTCAGTCATCCCATCGATCATTCTGTCGGTAAAAAGTTTCATGTCATTATATGATTTATCTTTTTGAATTTCATTGTAATACTATCTATAATTCCATCGGTATATCTATGGATGAACTTTACTATCGGGTTAGTTCCATCGGTAAAGCTGTTAATAAAAGTTACACGTCATTGTACTTTTCTATTTTTTTTTCTTTTCCCATTGCAATTCCTTGGTATATACTGAAGGAATGTTTTTGTTGGTGTTTACCGAGGGATATAGTGATGGAGAAGTCCATTGGTAAAAATTTCATTGGTGTTTCCGTTTGTATTTTCCAAATTTCTGGTAGTAATTATACATCATAAACCTAACTTTCCTCTTTGGTTGGTCACATGGGTTCTTAAGGACCTTATATTTTTCTTCATAAATTCCACTAAATTTAACACCCAACACAACCTAACTAACCAAATTTAATTAATTCATAGTCAATTTACATTTTTCCTAAAAGTTTTCTACAAACCCTAATCTAAAATTCATAATTTCTAGCTCAAATGTTATTCGAATTGCATGAAATTGCTAGAGTATGTCTGAAACCCTTTACTAGACATTATTCAAGTCTTCAAATCTCAACCTGTCCAAACTTTTTCGAATCCTCTTTCTTTATTCCTTCCTGTCGTGATTGTGCAAGCCTCTCCTTTGATTTTTTTTCATTCCTTTTCCTTCTTAATTAGGTGTTTAAAGGTGTGTGTACGTGTTTCTCTCAATTCCTCACTAAATCTCTTAATTTTCTCTTGGTTTCTCTAAGAATTTTGGTGAGAAATTAAAATTTTCCTCTCTTCCCCTTTTGTTTGTAGCTGTCGGGTTGAAGAGAAGAAAACCACCCTTCTTTTTATACTCTTTTCTAGGGTAACTTACCCTTTTTCCCATCCTTAAGCATAATATGAATATTCCTTCACCCATTTTTATTATTTTATTTTTTGATGCTACACTATTTTTTTGTCTTTTCCAATTTCACTTTCGATATAAAAATTTAATTTTTCTAAATCTTAATTTATTCCCTTTTGTTTTTAGCCAAGAGTTTACATTGGGGGCTTATATGTTAGATATTGATATAAAAGGTTCTATTTGGAGCAATACTACTACTAATTATTGGTAGAGAAAATGTTTATGGTAAATGATGTAAAAATGTTATATGTGTAATTATGAAAATAAATTTTAATATATGCTTGATTTGTTAATGCTATGGTGTGATGATATAATTTTATTCTAAATTCTTAACATGCTTATTTTTTGCAGGTTTTTCATGTACTCTTGAAAATTAAACTGGCATGATAAATTATTTTAGCTGTAGGATTTTTATAAATTTCTATGTTAAAAATGTGCAATTAGAACGTATTTGGCTTTACTATGTTGTATTGTATTGTACTTTTTTATTTTTATTTTTTATTATGTTGTATTGTGAACTATAAGTAGAAACAATGCTTACAGAAAATTATGTTTTTGACACTTTAATATCTTATTTTTCAAATATTATACCTTAAATCTCAAGTGACATCATTATAGCTTTGGTCATATTGTAAACAAAAAGGCAAAAATGCTGATGAAATTAAATATATATATATATATGATGACAATTAATAGGTATCGTTTTTGTAATATAAAAAATATATAAAAATGATAAAAACACAATATCATAGGGATACTTACAATAATTTTCTCAAATGTTTAATACTATCCATAAAAAGAACTTTCTACACGTTTTGAAATAGAATCTAACATGCTTATAAGCGGAATTACATTTCATTTCTAATATTCAGAATGGAGTTTTTTGCACTTTTTATAAGCAGAATATAAATAGTCCTTGCTTTCACGTGATTTTAAGCCTAACTTCAAACATGTCTTTTCTTGTAAAAAAAGGATTGTTGTTGCATAAAAAAACATTGCAAAATAAGGATTCTTTGCTAGTAGATTTTAAGCATAACTTCAAACATGTCTTTCTTTTTTGTTTAAATAAGTTTCTAAACATACCATAAATGAATGGAAATTTTGATATGTCTGGTTTTTATTCCAACTTGAATTAAAGCAAAATTCCACTTGTAACTTAAGATATAACCTAAACAATACATGAAGGTCTAATCTGATAAATTCACAACTTGTTAACCCAAACATCAAGAATCATCCCAATCAATATCTTTTGGATCCTCTTATTTTTAGACCTTGTAATAAGTCTAACTGGTACCTTTAATGAATCTTTTGGTGATGCTCGCTAATTTGTATCAGAAAAAATTGAATCTTATAAGGAAGAATGATAACACATGATTGTTTCGCATTACCAAAAACTTTTTTCTTATTCTTTCAACACACGATTTCATATATAGAAGAGGACGTCGTAACACTTTTCATGGCATTGAACTCGACACTGATTGGAGCTCAGACGACATCTCACACACTGCCTAAAGTTTGTGGACTTCTTTAACACCTTGGCGTGTGTTTCACACAACCAAAAATGTTTTCCTTATTCTTTCAGTTTAGTCCATTATCCTTTAAAACCTTTTCAATTTTCTCAAAAAGTTTTTTTTTTAATCTTGTTTTCGATTTCATTCTTTAATATTAAATTAATTGAGAATCATGCTTTATAATTTGTTTCATTTTAATTACTTTCTATAGAGTTATTACGATATCAAACAAACATCCCAATATTATGTTACTTCTAAATTTTATGATTATCTATTTTTTGTAATATATAGTTAAATATATAAAAAATGGTTTTAGAAAAACAAAGTTACTAAAGTTTATGGAATCCATGACCTGGTTTACAGGTTTCAAAGGGAAACTTGGGTTGCCCTGGTATACTAGAATTAATCAATTAATCAATTGTATAATTACAAAAACTATATTATAATTTATGATGGAATGTCTAAGTCTTTGAAGAAATGAAAAGCTATAAGCATAAGATATAAACATAATAAAGCCATCAAGGAACTCGTGATTTTATATAACATAATTACATAATAATTTTGCCGGGTTTCAAAATGTTGTATGATCACACCTCGACAAAAGTAACTTTTAGTTGCATTTATTCAGAAAACGTTTTTTAAATAAATATAGGATAGATATACATTATTATCATGTCATTTCACATTTAATCTTTACAGTATCACAAGGTGAAGATCACGCATGCCTTTCTCAGTAATTTTCCCTAATTTCTTACTGCAGATTTTTAGCATATGATTGCAGAATTCTTCATAAGATTGTCAAATAATGTGATCTAGCAGTAAGGAAGATGCAGTAGATAGTTTTGTTTGACGATTCCCGATACTGCAATATATGGACAAACACAGTAGTTGAGCTTTGATGTGCATGCACCAGCTGTACCTAATCAGGAACAAGCTGTGAAGTCAGTGTGGCGGTCCTAAAACAACATATAGTAGATTATTTTATACTATCATGATACAATCACAAAATCTAAAAATTGTCACGATAAAAAACATGAAAGCTAAAAATATCATGATTCTTAAACTCTAAAATCAAATAATAAACAATACCCTAGTTTAAGATTAGTTAGTGCGAGGGTTCAGGATTAAAGTATTGTTTAGAATTTAATTATGAGGTTTGGGCTTAGTTAAGATGATGGTTTGGGGTTAGGGTATTGTTTAAATTTTTGTTGTAGGGTTTTGTTACACGTTCCAATTGAGTATCGCGACATACTTAGTTCTTGTGTTTATCAATCATGAAAAAATTTAGATATTGCAATTGTAAGTCGTGACATATAGGTAGTGTCTAGTTAATATCCCGAGACATAAAAGATAAAAATAATGGAGATAGAGGAGACAAAACAAAAAAGAAAACAAATAGAATTGTGTTTGGTAGTGATGTACAAGATAAAATGATTATCTATGTATCATTTTTTATTATGGTGTGTAAGACATAATGAAATATAAAAAAGTCTATTTTACTCTTAATATGTATTCTTGTCAAACTTACATATTAAAAAAAATATAATTTGATATATTTTTTTAACTTTAGTTTATATTGAGTATAAAAATTATTGGTATTATAATAACCATAGTTGTCACCCGTGTACGGCGTCGCGGCGATCATTCTCCTGGATCGATATCATCGGGAATGATGTAGGTGGAAAAGATAAGGAATTCTTGTCCTTTATTGTAGAAAAAAAAATAGGAGTTGCCACCTAGTATTTTGGTCACTAAGAACCCTAATTGATCTCAGAGTCTGGGTAAGGGTGATTGTGTAAATAGAAGATATTAACATCCCTAATATGCCTAACCTGAGGTAAGCTACATTGTTTATTTTGTCTGATATAAACTAACAAAATGTTGGGTTTTTTAACCATTGGTCAATCAAAGGTTTAAGAAAAGCCTTCCTTAGTAAGGAGGTTTTTATCTTATGAAGTTAAAAACCCAATTGTTCTAATGCCAACATAAAAAAATAAAATAAACTATCTTTTTATTTAATATCATGAATATATCTTACGTATAAGTTCATAATCCTGTATATTAAAAGAAAAAACTTAATTGTTTTGGTATTTTTGAAATGTGGACCAAAATCCTTTAGAATTTTACAAATTTGTTGTAAAATCCATGTAATAGTTTTTTAAAACATGCAAAAATATTTTAAATTTTCTTTGAAAAAGATGCTAAAATAATTTTAGAATTTTTTCCATGTGCAAAAAAATATTTTTTATTATTTTTTAGGCTTTGTTTGGCAAAAACTCATTTTTTTTCTTGTAATAAAACTACTCAAAATAAGCCAAATGACTGTACGCCAAACACACCTTTAAACCTAAAAAACCTTAACATAAATTGCAAACCAAACAGAGTATGAGACCCTTTGACCTAATGTTTTTTACACGACTTGACTAGGTCGCCTAGACCAAGTTGACACGACCGGGTTGACTTGAAATTTTCAGTTCCACCATAAATTGAACAACAAATCTTGGTTTGACCCGAAAACAACAAAAAACCACAAAAACTCAAAAATTCATGAACAAAACGGATCAAACACAAGAACACAAAGAACACTTGAAACCGAACTTAGCATCCTTGGTTCTAAATTAGACCAGATTTGATCACAACAAAGGCACATACATGTTGAAAATCATGCAAGGATCAATAATCTAGCATCCAATCACTTTAATTATTAGTAAAATGTCACGATTTTATCAAAATGAGTTTAGGTTCTAAACCAAAATCCTATGATTAAAAGCCTTTGAAATGGTGTTATTGATGCAAATAAATACTAGATTATTGGTCGACCATGCATAAGGAAGGGTTCTAGGCAAATAAATGAAACAAAACAAGTCAAAATCATGTAGCTAAGGCAATGCTCTTGGGAAGAACACGAAGAACAAATGGAGAACATTCAATATGTACCCAACAACGTGGCTCTCAAACTAGACCAGATATGAGCAAACTAAAGGCATGTACATGTTGAAAATCATGCAATGATCAATAATCTATCATCCATTCACTTCGATTTTCAATGAATCATCACGATTTAGGCATAATATGTTTCAGTTCAAAACCAAAACCCTAGGATTAAAATCATTTAAACATGTTATTGATGTGAATAAACACAAGATTATTAGTTAATCATGCATAAGAAAGGTGTATGTGTAAAGAAATGGACCAAAATTGATCCAAATTTAGGGGCCAAGACAATGTTCTTCCCAAGAACACGAAGAACATTACCTAAACCCAGAAAAAAAAATCAGCCATGCCTAAAAATAGCAGCCACTAACAAGCCCATAAATGGTCTTTGTCTTCAACTGGGTTAACCTGAAATCCCAATCTTGGCGATTCTCTTTCACTAAAATCAAAATTTTTATTACTTCGTGATCATAGAGTTTGAAAACTTGGTGTTTTTTTACTGTAGGGTTGACTTGATAGTTCCCGATTGCGGGGTTTCAAAACTCGATGCTTCTTCATTGCAGGGTTAACCTGTACTTCCTGATTGTGGGGCTCAAAAACTTGGTGCTTCCTGATTGCAGGGTTGACTTGAAAACTTTTCCTGATGATATAGATGATCTTCTCCTTTTTTTAAGAATTTCCTAATAGTAGGGTTCTCATTTTCCTTCTTGATTGTGGGGTTTAATTGAGATTCCTTGTTATCATAGCTCAAGAATTCTTTCCTTGTCAACTTAGACTCATCAAAATCTTACATGATGTCATTGAGGATTTTTCCTAAAAAATTCAAAAATATTCATGCAATGTTTTGGGGTTAGATGACATGTATGCATCCTTACCTTAATTGAAATATAGCCCTCCCTCTTTGATGTTATGTCGTCATATGGTTCCTTTACTTGTTATCCAAAGCTTTCTTAATTTTTTGATTCACTAGCTTATTCGAGTTTACCGTAAGTTAATCCTTCACTCAAATGTAAGTGCAGTGCCCATCCTTAACTGTCCACGATAATTAATGCTCTCATTATTTATTAAGCTTGACCATGCCCTCTAAGTATGGCATTGTTTGCTTTATCATGAAAGATTTTAACAAATCATTCAACTTCTTGGATTATTTCAAAAACTAGCATCTAATTAGCTATGTGCATCTTGCCAACAATTATCAAAAGATTTTCTGATAGATGCCTTTAGTTGAACCATACTCTTCTTTTTTAATCTGAGCATTATCAACTGATTTGACCAAGCTTTTCTGCACTATCTTCATAAATGATTTTGCAAGCCTCATCAATGGACTACTTACTTTCACACAATCACATTTTCCTCGATAGTTAACCATAGACTTTCAAAGATCATGCCCGTTCCTACCTAATTGTTGAAATGAAACCAAAAGGATGCTAGTTTTGAAAATATTTTGAAATTAACTTGGTCAAAGACCCAACACACCATTTATTATATGCAATCCTTTGATTATTTTGCATTTTGAAAAGAGAAATTGACTTGATGTAAAATGAAAACAATTGTTTTTTGCTATTTTATGGTTTTTTGTGTTAATTTTAATCTCTCATTTTGGATTTATTATTCAATGGTACATGATAAGGTGACCTTGTCTTGATTTCAACAACAAGAGGTTTGAGTAAAGACTCGAGGTTTTATCAAGATAAATTATCTCTTTTGAGCAACCATTTTATCAGCATGCATAATAACCATTAACTTAGTTCGTGAAGCCATGACCTTCATTGAAAAACTCTTCACATTTTGAGAGCGTCATTTATTAGTTCAAATTGCTTTCTTAATTTAAAAGAGCTTTTAAAAGTACGTAATGCATACTATGACTCATGGTTATGAAAGGAAGGGAAATTCATAGGCTCAAAAAGTGTTTGAGAGTTTCAATGACCTAGGACTACCATTAAATATTCACTTTACTCTATTTCTTTAGTTGTCTTTGTAAAAGAAATGACATATAACCATGCAATTCATTTCAACTAGAATCTTTACCTTGATCAATCAATGGTTCATGAAGCTCCATAATCATGTCATTCCTTTCATTGTCAACCTCAAACTTAGAAAGAAGACTAAATCTCATTGCCCATCATTTATCTCATGATAATCCTTCATGTTTTTGTTATCTTAACAAAGGCCATAAAGCAACTCCAACTCCTCATTTGATGGATAACTTATATTTTATCTAATCATTTGAAGATACAATAATCTCAATCACATTTTCCTTGATAGGAGGCTCTACAACTAATACCAAAAAACATGGTATTTTATTTTCTATCTTTCGATCTTTTATGTGTGTTTTTCCTTCAGTTTTGTTTCTTCTTTGTTTCTTTCACTTATGCCCTTTCAGTCATCAACTTTTGACATTTTTATGCCTTTCCTTAATTAAAATCTTTCTCATCTTTTCTGTTTAGGGCCTTTTCTACTTTTGGCCATTTCTCAATCTTTCATTTTCAACATTTACTTCATCTGCGATTCTATCATTGTCTTTATTTTTTATGTCATGCTTGAGCACGGTGTCAAGAACGACGGGTTGACCTCTTGAAAGTGTGTTGAAAATGAGGTTTGAAAATAATTATAAAATTATAATTATGAGTTTAGGAGTCACCACCTAGTGTTATGGTCACTAGAAAATCTAATGGTCTGCGAGAGTCTGGAGAAGGGACAGGTTGTACAAGTGGAAAACGCATCACTCTTAGAGCACCCTACCTAAGATAAGTGCATTGTTGTTTAATTATTTTTCTAGGTTGTGTTTCTATTCATTGGTCTTGTCTAAAGTTCAAGGTAGATCTTTCTTTGTGAGAAAGTCTTTACCTTATTGGGTTATAGCCTAATTGTTCTAAGACCCAAATTTTAGCATTGCATTTATTTCCTAAATATAACTAATTCCTAACATTCCGAACAAAATAATTGTTATGGGTTTTTTGTATTTTGGTCAAGCCTTAATGGATAATGATAAACTAGTTACGATATCCATTTCTGCATTTTAAAACATGCTTACGATAACCCGTGTTAATCCTCTCGACATATGACCTAGGCCTTACCTTGGTTGACTCTTGAGTTGGGTTTTAAAACTATGAAAATAACAACTTTTTATCTTTACATCGACTCAGGTTAACCCGGGTTAACCCTTTTAATCTGTGATCTAGGCTTTACCCCAAGTTGACCCCCGAATCAAATTTTAAAACTATGATAATAACCATTTTTATTTTATATTGACCTGAGTTAACTCGGGTTGACTCTCCTGACACGTGACTCGGGTCTTACCCCAAGCCAACTCCCGAGTTGAGTTTTAAAACTATGATAATAATTATTTTGTCCTTATGCTAACTTGAGTCAATAGTCAACCCCATTCATAACCCAGATCTTGCCCCGGATCGACCCACGAACCGGGTTTCAAAACAATGATAATAATCATTTTTATTCATATATTAACTCGGGTTCCCAACCTATAACTCGTGCCTGACCCAAGTATTGCCCCAAATCGATCACTGAGTTGGGTTTTAAAACTATAATAATAACCATTTTTATCTTTATATGTCTTAGTTGGACAATTTTGAAATTATGAGTATTTTACAATGATATTTTACAAACAAAAAATAATTAATATTTTCTCTGTAGACATGTCCTCTCTGTATTTCCTGTTTTGAAAGTACATAAATACATTTTAAAATTATCTCAAAAACATTTATTTTTATGTTTTTGTTTTTGTTTCTTTAACCAAACACATTTTTGTCTCCATACTCCATCCTTTCTGTTTCAAAACAATAATAAAATGCTAATATATAAATTGTGGTATTTCATTAAAATCTTTTAAAACTGTTTTTTCTCCCCTGATATTTTAGATCAATAGTTCTAATTTTCAAAAAAAAAATCTAGATTTTAAGTGTAACACACAAAATCCTGTCACCACACACAATGGATGGAGATTCCTTATACTTTAACATAACTAGGCAACTTTCCATTTGTAGCTAATGTCCAAAAAGCCTAGAAGACCTTGTAAAGTGAGACAGAAGCCGTAACCAGCCAACCTTTCACAGACCACATGCAACAACATTTATATAATAAAGTTATTTTGTTTTTCTTTTCTTTCCTTGTCCTTTTTGGTTGTAGAATTTCCAGATATTTTCCAGAGACACCGACCAACATAAGGTTCAGCTTTTAGGGCACATGTATTGAGCATTTTTCTCTTAAATCTGCTCGACATTTAACCAAACTATCAAACTATGCGGTTCCTGGGCTTCTTTTTACTACATGCTGGGGCAGCAGGCGGAATATATGCGTGCACCATTGACTTAAAAGTATCAAACACCGGCAATATGTGCATGAAGAAGAGGGAAGATTTACCACTCATAGCCAAAGAAATTAAGACATACCTTATATATAATGACTGTTCTTCCTTAACCAACATCAATCATTGTCTTTGTGTTTTACTTTTTATTTTTTAGTCATCATTGTTGGTTTAATTTTCTTTCAAGGTAATAGTGGAATGTTGGTAAAAGTGAACTCATGTTTGAAGCATAAGAAAGTTGTGTGGCTAGACAAGAAAATCTACGTGGTCTCTTGCTGATTTACAAATATGGTTGAGAGCTATGTTTATATATATATATAGGATAATTACAAAAAACCTCATATTTTAGGTTTGTTTATCTCTTCGATCTAAGATCTGAAAAATTATAATTTGTCTCGATGATCAAGGAAAAAATCAGATTAATAGTCTGTCTCGATAATCAACGAAAAAATCAAATTAAAAAAAAAAAAAACATGCTTGCCTTTTATATAATAAACGCATGGACAATGAGAAGGTTCTTCTATCAATGAGCTGCAATCATTCTTTCGGCTTGTCGATGATGACCGCCCTTTGATTTTATCAGGTTGTGATCAACGGTTAATATAATGGGACTTTGGCAGGAAATTCTTTTTAGTAATTAAGCTTCAAATTACCGCAAAATGCAACCTTTCTTAGCTTCCACATGCATGTTCGTTGTCTGCAAATTTATTACTCCTCACAGCAAATTATGTCCAAACTGGAAGGTATAAATCACTCCCCGTTAGCAACTATTACAGGTTTCACTTTCACCGCAACAAAACATCCATACTTACCTGATTGCTTGATCTGTTAGTGTACTAATACAGGAAGACAAGCATGGAAGTGGTCATAGAAAAATTAAACTACTTAAAATGTTGATTTCATCCGACCTGACTTTAGAGTTGTTAACAAATTCTGTTTCTATTCTTGTTCTTGTTTTGTTGGGTGGGTCTAAAATTGTATTTCTTGAATGAATAAATTGTATTATTTCTTTATATGCAAAACTTTCATGAATTCTTTGGTTACTTTCCCAAATATAGTAGAAAAAAAATACCAATGATGCTCAGAAATTGTTTGATAAAATGTTTAAAAGAATTTTGTGTTCATGAAATTATGGATAACATTATTGTAATTAATTGCAAATTATGGATAGTAATTTTGTTATTTTGATGCTCCAAGAGCTTTATAGCTATTAAAATAAATATAATGTAAACTGTAATTTCTTAAATCTTAAATTAAAAACAAAAAACAAACTAAAGTATAAGATGCTTTTTGTGTGTATATATATATATATATATATATATATGCACACACATATTGTTGATAGAGCTAATTTATAGAAATTAAACCATAAGAAATAATAATACTTAAAGGAAAAAGCATTCACTTTTTATTTTATATCCTAATATTTTAGAATAAAACATCTTACATAGAACTAATTTTAAAATATTTAATAAGTAATAATGTGAAAAATAAGTTAATGGAATGTAATGGGTGATGATGCTCATAAGACTATGGTGGTTGCAAAAGAAGTGACAATTGTTATGGTAGGGTGGTGATTGGAGTAGTGGCAGTCGCGGGTGTGATGTTGGGGCGATGACGAGCTTTTCTTACCTCTTGAAAGGTATTGTTGTTAGGAAAAGAAACGGGTGTGGGTTTAATTATAAAGTTATGATTAAGGTTTAGAAGTCGCCATCTAGTATTATGGTTACTAAGAATATATGGTCTGCGAAAGTCTGGGTAAGGGACTGGTTGTGCAAGAGGAAGATATATCACCCCTAGTGCACCCTATCTAAGATAAGGTACATTGTTGTTTGATTATTTTTTTAGGTCAAGTTTCTATTCGTTGGTCTTACCTACGGTATAAGGTAGATCTCCCTTCGTGAGAGTCTCTATCTGATTAAATTAAATCCTAACCGTTCTAAAATCTGAATTTTAGCATCGCATTTATTTTGCACTTTGTATCTTTAATACTTGGGAGTATATTCTATTGTGTAGTTTTACACCTTCAATATTAAAGTCTGCATCTAAATCCTAATATAAAACATTGTGGGGTTTTTGACATTTTGGTCATATTCTAATGGGTAATCATAAAATGATTACGATATTCATTTTTTGCTTTTTAAAAACATGAGAAAAATGCAATTGTTTTGCTTTTTATGAAAATATATTTGGAAAACTTTTTAGGATTTGACCGTATGCATAAAAACAAAATATTTTTTTGTTTTTTAGGGGAAATTAATTTAAGTTTTGAGATTTTTTAATTTTTTTTAAGAAATTTTTTGAAAAGAAAAACAGGTATTTTAATACCGGATCTATATTTTACAGTGTAAATATATAGTCCGATATTATGCAAAATTGGTAGGAAAACATTAGAGAAAATTACAATTTTTTTGAAAGGGTTTTTTTTATTTTTTTTATTTTTTTAACATTATAATATATATTATATTTTAAATAAATATATATTAAATATATATGGGCTGGGTCGACCCAACTAACTGGGCTGAACTCAGCCCAAGAAAGATTGGGCCAATCTCGACAAAAAAAAGATTTGGGCTGATCTCGGCCCAACATATCTTTCTTTCTCTTCTGGGTCGGGCCCGATCCAAAGTTCATTGCATGAACAGTGGAGGTGAATTATAATTCATGCTCACTCTTCATGCATGAACAGTAGAACGCGAATTATAATCAATGTCTAATGTTCACACAGTGAACAGAAGAAGAAGAAGAGGAAGAGGAAGGGGAGCTCAACTGGCTCAGGGATTGTGACCGTGATGAGGAGGTCTGAACGGTGGCTTAGAAGGCTTCACCACAAGGAATGGTGGTTGGCGGTGGTCACGAGGGAAGAAGAAGAGTTTTCCAAATAAGAGAGAGAGACGTTCACGGTGGCTATTCTAGACGTGAGGGTGGCCAGCCAGTGGTCACGCTGGTGACGAGTGGAGGAGCTAGTGGCGGAAAAACTGGTGAAGTGGTGGTTGGTAGTGGTGAGAGAGAAAGAACAAAGGGAAGTGTCGGTTGGGAAGAAAAACAGGTGGGGGAGGCTGGTTTTCGTCAACTTTTAGCTTGAATTTCTCTATTCTCAGTCCATGGAATCCACCACTATTTATAGGGGGTGGAAGAGGGTAATCTTGTTTTCACTAGGGCCCCGTTTGTTTGCTGGAAAGTAGTTTCTTTTTGGAAAGTGAATTCCGGGAAAGTGAATTATTTTCCGATGTTTGGTAGTGTAATGAAAAATAAGTTGAAAAACAATTTCCAGTGTTTGGTTATGTCATGGAAAATGAGTTGGATAATAACTTATTAATGTTTTATTTTCTTCAAGTTTATTAAAATAATGAGGAACAAATCTTACAAATTAAAAAGTTGAATGAGAATGAAATTGAAAAAAAATATAATTTCATAAATTATCTCAAATAAAATAAATAATAATCAAAATAATATAGATCAAATCTAAAAAATAAAAAAAAGAAAGATGAAGAAATTAAAATAATAATAATTAACATTTCATAAATTATTTCAAATAAAATAAGTAACAATCAAAAGAATGAAGACCAAATTTGATATATAAAAAATTTCAATTAAAATGATAAGGGAAAAGCAAATAACAATTATAAAAATAAGGACGAAAATTAATATAAAAATTAAATTCTAAGGGATGAAATTGAAAAACAAAATATATATAGCAATCAAAAGTTTGAGGATCAAATTTGATATAATCAGTAAATAATATGACATTTCTAAATTTTTCACAACTTCCGGAAAGTATTTTCCGCCCAAAATAAAAGGAAAACACTTTTCTGGAAACCAAGTCAAATTTTCCTTTGACTGGAAAGTGTTTTCCGTTGACCAACTTTCCTAAAGGCAAGCAAACACAGGAAAGTTTGGAAGGTGGTTCCCGGAAACCACTTTCTAGGAAACAAACGTGGCCTAGGTAAAATTTCAGCCCTTGATTCGGCTAGAAAGGATTCTAGCTGTTGGTTCAAAGTAGGCACCAAGAACTGTTAAATCTGATAGTTCAAGGCTGTTTCAGTTGGTCATTTTAGAGTTGGCGCCACGATCGCTGTGTTGTCAATCAGCCTGAACAAACCATACTAGGTTGTAGAGAAATGTCAAATGAGCATTTGCGTGCAAGTTTTGTCAAATTTGGTAAAGGTTAGAGGCATTAAACGCACCTGCAAAGTAGCCTCCCTAAGTTGTCATTTGAGAGAAAATTGAAGAAGAAGAAGATGAATAGTAAAACAACGTCATTTTGGTAAAGGGCAATTTGGTCCTTCCATTTCTAATTGATCTCATATACAACCTTGATTGGATTCAAACTTTAAATATTATGCAATTTAGCGCATATAAAACTTCAATTTCATCCCCGACTTGGCACGCCTTTTTGACTTTGGACATTGGTTTTAGATTTATGCAATTTGACCCTCAAGTGACCATTAAACTTTTAATTTCTTCAATTTCACCCCATATTTCAATCAATTAAGCCCCTATAGTTCGGAACCTTGTGCAGATTGGTCTTGGCTGAGAATTTCTTCAATATAACCCTTAATTAATTTCAAAACTTTAATTTTCTTACGATTTTCTCTCTAATTTCAATCAATTGACTTGGTACAAATTAAATTTGGTTTTTTAATTCCAATCTTCATAATTAAGTTAAAATTGGGCCTCCAAACTTAATATTTCACCAATTAAGCCCCTAATAAAATTAATTTGACCAATTTAAAGTATAATTAAGTCCTTGCATTTAATTAAATCCTTTAATTGAACCTAAATTAATTCTTAAACAAAATTAAAATTTAATTAGGCTCATGATTAAATCAAATTGACCTACTAAAAATTTAATTATGTTATTGGACTTAATTTTTATGCAGATTTGACCAATAATCATTTAATTTGACCTTAAATTTGCATTGTTTCTCTATTTTTGGGCATAATAAGGTACAATTAGCTCGAATTTCCTCTAAAATTGCAGCTTGATTTTTTTATATGTTTGAGATCCTCTTCAGCCTGATTTCTCCACGTTGCCAACCTTTATTTTATTTTTTGATTTTTATTTTGGAAAGAAAAATATGTAATTTTAGGGAATAACCTAGAAATGGCTGCGATCCTCTTCGGCAAGCGATCATCTTTGGCAAGCTTTGCTTTCTTTCATGCGATTACGCAAAATGTTTCTCATTATTATTGCAGCTAAAACTCAACTTTGAAATCATCTTATAGTGTTTGGGTTGTTTTCAGGTTTTTCTTTTATAGGTTTATTATCACCTTTCTAGGAGATCACTTGAATTTCTAGAACTTTTTTGTTGGAACAAACACCAATTTGATTTTTATTTTGTATTAAATCTTTGCTTTCTGAAAAATCTTTGTGTAAACATGGGATCATGCGTAGTTTTTTTTTAGAGAAAAGAGGAAGATACCAAATAATTCTTGGTGCAGTGATTTTATGAGTGAAAGGGTGTGCTTGTATAGGTGTGTTATTTGCATGAAACAACAACAAATGAAGGCACATCATGAACACAAGAAAGCATATGATCTTATTAATAAGAAAGGCTCCTTTAATAGAAAACGTCTTGTAGCATCATGAGTCAAATTGCCGACATGACTAAAACAAGTTGAAATATGACAAAATCAAAATAACTTTGTAGGCATGATCAAATAGAGGCAATTATTTTTTGACACAGTAGGGGCAGTCTCCATTTTCTAACTCTAGTACACTTCCCTTTTGACCATTCTGCTTACAAAAGCTTTTATAGGTATTTACTTATTGGTATGGACAGCAAACTGCAGACACGCCTTTAAATTTGAGTTCCTCAAGAACTTATGCTACCTTTTTTGCACCCTGACTTCATTATTGGTGCTTTCAGATTTCCTGAACATTCCACCTCCAGTGCATTCACCGATCCACTACCTGAAGCATGATTAGGTAGGGGGTTTGTACTTATATTTAGAGTTTTTTCGAACATTATCCACTCAACTTTAATCAAATGCATGAGCTGTAAAGACACGGCATGAATAAATGTTATGTCCTGTAGCACCAGCATGGTATTCGTAGGTGAGGTCGGGTTTATACCAGTTAGGGTAAGGTGGCTGCAGCGACGTGAGTGGTTTCTAGAGCTATATGTCCGATGCTCAGCAGCTTTTGGTACATCTCATTCAAGGGCAGTGGTAATGAGGGTAGCTGTTCTTAGACATTTTGGTAATTCTTCTTTGGAAAATTTTCAATTTGGCTTGAAAGTTTAGGGGCTCAGGTTTTTTGGTGGGAAATAGAGAGTTGAGATTGATGTTGGCAATTTGGGATAGAGTGTGGTAGTTTTGGAATTGGTTTTTCTTACCCTTATGACCACCTTCAACATGGTCGACCTGCTTCATTTTCCCTTCAAATCCTTTTTTCTCTATGGACGCAGAAATTCTACAACTTCTGACTCCTTCCTCTATAAGCTCAGCTACTGCCACAACGTTAGTAAATTAATAGGATGAACTACCCATCACATGCTCTTAGTAAGGTGCCTTGAGCGTGTTGGAAAATAGAGTCACTATTTCTTTATCCAAGAGTGGGAGATGCACCTGTGTAGCTAGATCTATACATCTTTGGGCATATTTCTTTATGCTTTCTTTGTCCCCTTTCTCTAGATTGGACAAACTAGTTATATCTGGAGCAATGTTCATTTTGTACTTGTATTGTTTGACAAAAGCATCCACCAAATCTTTCCATTTCCAGATCTTGGTGTTGTCCAATCTCATATACGAGCTTAATGCTACCCATTTAAGCTATCATGAAAAAAGTGCATCAGTAGTTTTCCATCGTGTACTACTTCTGTCATTTTATTGTAATAGGACTTGAGATGAGTCATGGGACATTGTGTTCCAGTGTATTTGATAAATTCAGGAACACGAAACTTCTTTGGTACAATTACATTCGGAACCAGACATATTTTTACAGCCCCTACTAGGTTATACAAGTTTACACCTTTAATGGCTCTGATTTTGGCTTCCAACACCGTCATATTATCTTGATCAATGCCATCAGATAACTTGGTCTTATGGGACTTATTGGAAAATGCATCTATGACTATGTCGCACGTGTGCGGCGTCGCGGCGATCGTCCACCCTCACTCATATATGTGTGTATCTGGAAAATATGGAGAGACAAGGAGTTCTTATCTTTTATCAGTGGAAAAAAATAGAATTGGAGTCGCCACCTAGTATTCTGGTCACTAGGAACCCTAACTGGTCTCAGAGATCGGGTATGGAGACTGGTTGCGTAAAGGGAAGGTATTAGCACCCCAAATACGCCCTACCTAAGGTAAGCTGCATTGTTTTATTGTCTGATAAAAATCTAAGGTCTTGTCATGTTTTTTTAATTGTTGGTCCGTCTATGGTTCAAGAAAAGCCCTCCTCAGTAAGGAGGTTCTTATCTTATGGGGTAAAGCTTAACCGTTCTAATGTCTATAAAAGACATGGAGAATGGTCGAGTTGTAATGGGTGACCTACCCAAAAATGAAAAAAAGGAAGAGTGGTCGTGTTGTAATGGGTGACCTACCCAGGTCGAGGAATGGTTTCATTGTAATGGGTGACCTACCCAGGTCGAGGAATGGTTTCATTGTAATGGGTGACCTACCCAGATAAAAAAACATGGAGAATGGTCGAGTTGTAATGGGTGACCTACCCAAAAAATGGAAAAAGGAAGAGTGGTCGTGTTGTAATGGGTTACCTACCCAGGTGAAGGAATGGTCGAGTTGTAATAGGTGACCTACCCAGATAAAAAACATGGAGAATGGTCGAGTTGTAATGGGTGACCTACCCAGAAAAATTTTGATCTTATTGCAATGGGTGACCTACCCAAGGAAAAAGGAAAGAGTGGTCTCATTGTAATGGGTGACCTACCCAAGTGGAAGAATGACCTCATTGGAATGGGTGACCTACCCAGATTAAAAAACCATGAAGAAGTGGTCGAATTGTAATGGGTGACCTACCCAGAAAAAAGTTGGTGAGGGCTCAAAGGTGCACTCGGAAGGAGGTAGGGTTAGAAAACGCACTACTTAAGATATGGTGGCTCAAAGGCGCACTCGGAAGGAGGTAGGGTTAGAAAATGCACTACCCAAGAAATGAGGGCTCAAAGGCGCACTCGAAATGTGGTAGGGTTAGAAAACACACTACCTGAGAAATGATGGCTCAAAGGCGCACATAAAAGGAAGTGAGGGCTCAAAGGCGCACTCGAAATGAGGTAGGGTTAGAAAACGCACTACCCAAAAGGTGATGTTGAAACACCGATCTGACAACGTTGAAAGCAATGCATTATGATTGATATGCATGTATACTTACCTGAGAAATATAGGTCCCCATTTCTTCATGGTGTCTTTCTTTTCTCAAAAGTTGGAGTGTTGATAGTAAACATCGATGGTTTTTTCGCTTTTGCTTACTCGAGTCATATCTTGTGATCTTGACCTCTAGGAAGGACTTGATGTCATCATACTTCTTTGTCCTCCGCCCTTTATCTCAAGGGTTGCTCATTTTGCCCGGTATTTTTCTTAGAAAGGGAATCATGGAGCCAGCCTTACCATGAATTTTTTGATTGCCCCCAAGCTTGATCATGCCCTCAAGTGTTCAAATCGGGTTTAGGGATGAGGCTATGTGAAGGAAGGTTTGGCCAGGAGTTGTTTTCATGCTGAAATTTTGGAATTTCAAAGCTATTCCAGACATAGAAATCATTTTGACATTGATTCAAAGCAAACTCATTCTAAAGAAATTCAAGTGATTCCTATGGAGAGGTTTTCAGATGTGATGAAAACTTTTTGTTTCGCTTTTGACGAAAATGTGAAGAACACAAAGTGACATCTGGTTGGTCACAAAAGGTTTAAATTTCAATTTGAGGGTTATTGAAAACCATTTTCAAAGCATTCATTTTATTTGCATGAATAATGACTTGGTTTGCATGAGAAAGCACTGCCTACCGATCCAAATTACTTGCCTTTGATCAGAAAGGGCTTGATTAGGCACGTAATGTAGGCTTGGGCTATTGGTTATGAAGAATGAGATATTTGCAAACTTAAAAGGTGTTTAAGGGATTTCAAGACTAAGGATCACTTGTGCTTGTTTCTTGACCTTTTGTCTTTTGAATTTATTTTTGAAATGGTTTATCGTGCCCCCCAGTGTTGGGCTTGGGCTCTTTCTCTTCATTCCTCACTTGGTCAAGCATCATCATATCAGTTATTTTTTAGAAGCTCAGATCTTTTGGATCCTTTGGATTTTTCTTCATGCCCCCAACTTTACTTGGGCAGCTTTGATGATTGAGAATTTTCTTTTATACCCCCGAGTATTGTTTGGACACTTTCAATTATCGAGGTTTTTTTTCTATGTCTCTCGCACTTGCCCCCAATTTAGGGTGTGATCCTAGTCAAGGTTATTTCCAAAAAATGTTACCAGGCTCAAAAAGGGACTGCAAAGGATATATTTCAGCCTTGTGAAAGGATTATCAAAGATGACCTTTCTTCATCTCAAATGCATGCATTTAGGATCGGTAAGCCTTGCTTTCATGCGAATTTGCAAAGTGATTTCTCATTATTCATTCAAATAAAACTCAGCTTTAGAGTCACTTCATGGTGTTTTTGTTTTTTTCAGGTTTTCTCGGAGTATGGTTACCTTTCTAAGTAATCACTTGAATTTCCAGAACTTGTTTGTTTGAACAAACACCAATATGATTTCTGTTTTGTACTAAACTTTGAATTCCCAAAAATCCTTGTGAACATGTATGATCGATGCATAATTTTGGAGGGAAAAAGGGAAACACATCAGTGGTTTCGTGGGTGAAGTTTAAGCTTAGTGTGTTATTTGCATGAAATGGCAACAAAAATGAAGGTACATCATGAATACAGGAAAACATATGATCTTATTTAACAAGAAAGGCTCATTTGACAGAGAAAGTCTTGTGGCATTATGAGCCAAATTAACAAGACTGAAACAAGTTGAAACTAAAAATCAAGAACTTGCAGGCATGATCGAACAGAGGTAGTTATGTTTTGGCAGAACAAGAACATGCTTCATTCTGCAACAGTGGTGCAATTCCCCTTCAGCAGCCTTCCCACAAAAGCTTTTGCAGAAATACTGGATTGTGTTGAGGCTCTTGACCATATTTGCCCCCAATTTCTTCAGGCTGAGTCGTTGTTGGGGTTTGAACAAAGATGATAGGTCAATTGGAAGAAACTTCCCCAGAGTTATTTCTCAGTATTTGCTCGAGTAGGCTAGAGGCGAGTCAAGCTTGTCTTCAGAGACTCCAACTCTTCTTGAAAATGGGCGTCACGGTGAGCGTGCTCTTCATCTTTCATGTTTCTCGCTCAAAGTTGGGTGTTGTAGACTCTTTGGGGGCCTATATTTCAACCTGGCGTGTATGTATGTTATTTACAATGATATATGCAAATGTATGTACATGTGTATTGGTTATGGATGACTATATTAGGGGAGCTTATACTCTAAGGATAGGTTCTGGGCCATTACATGATGGGTGGCATTCTACCTGGTCTCAAAAGGGTCTCTTGCTATCCCAGTGATCACCCTCGTGAAGGCAATATAGGGGCTCAGTAGGTAACAGGATGACATATGCACCAATCATTACCAGTCTAAGCTCTCAGCGAAGAGTTGGGGTTTACACAAACTTAAACCTTGACTAAAAGTCGTAAGGTAAGCTGCTAGTCCCCCACTTAACCTAAAGTTTTTTTTCCAGTATAATTCCCCTCAAATGTGAATGATGCATGAAATAATTTTATACAATGCATGAACAAATATGTACAAAATTAAAGCGCATGAGCAAATGAGAATGAAAATTAACAATAACACAAAACCAAACAATAAAACACGATGATCAGACAAAAACAAAGCTTAGTCCACAAGGTCCCTAGTGGAGTCGCCATTCTGTCCCACGTGTGCGGCATCGCGGCGATCGTCCACCCTCACTCATATGTGTGTGTATCTGGAAAATATGGAGAGACAAGGAGTTCTTATCTTTTTATAAGTGGAAAAAAATAGAATGGGAGTCGCCACCTAGTATTCTGGTCACTAGGAACCCTAACTGGTCTCAGAGATCGGGTACGGAGACTAGTTGCGTAAAGGGAAGGTATTAGCACCCCAAATACGTCCTACCTAAGGTAAGCTGCATTGTTTTATTGTCTGATAAAAATCTACGGTCTTGTCATGTTTTTTTAATTGTTGGTCCGTCTATGGTTCAAGAAAAGCCCTCCTCAGTAAGGAGGTTCTTATCTTATGGGGCAAAGCCTAACCGTTCTAATGTCTATAAAAGAAAACTACCTTATTAATATCGGGAGTACATTTTACGTATAAATTCATAATCCCTGATATTAAAAGAAAATAAAATATTTTTTTTGGTTTTTTGAAATATTGGTCAAGTTCTCGTGACTTTAATAAACTGGTTATTAAAGCCAAAATGCATGCTAAAACAATTTATTTTTTTAAGTTTTCTTTGTTGTATGAAAATACAATATGAGTTTTTTTTTTAATTTTTGGAGACTCGGCCGTATGCATGAGAACAAAAACATGTTTTTTTTTAATGTTTTGACGAAAACCGGGTATTTTAATACCGGATGTATATTTTTACGATGTAAAAATACAAATCAATATTAAGCAAAATTTAGTAGAAAAATACGCGGAAGAGTTACAAATTTTTGAAAATATTTTTTTGAAATTTTTTTTTGTGGACCGGGCTGGACCCGGCCCACTCATTTTGGACAAGTCCGGCCCAGTAAACAGTGGAGCACTCTCCACTGATCCATGCTACGTGAACAGTGGAGAGTGAATTAATTCACTCTCCACTGTTCACGCAGAACAGTGGAGATGGTGCAGCGAAGAAGAAGAAGAAGAAGAAGGAAGAGGGGCGGATCACCTGGCGTGGCGGTGATGGCTGGCTAGACGGGGAGGACGACCTGAAGCCGGCAGTGGAAACGGTGGTGGAGTTGGCGGTTGGTGGCAGTTGTCGGTTTCTGTTTTTCCCTTTTTTTTCTTCTCCCTGCTGCTTTCGGTTCTCTGCCCCTTCCCTTTGCTGTTCTTCTGTTTCTGTGGTAGCAACTGTTGTTGCTCACGGTGCTGGTGGTGACGGTGGTGGCCGAATGTGGCTGTAGATGGTGGTTCCAGGCGGCGGCATCTCCTCATTTCTCCTCTGTTTCTGCTTTTCCTCTGTCTGTCTCTGTTTTTGCTTCTTCTTCTGTTTCTCACGGTGCAGGGGCTGTTAACAATGACGGGGAGGACGGCAGTGGCTCTGGGGTGGCGCTGGTGGTGGCTATGTGGACAGCAGACGGTGGTTCTTTCTCCTTTCTCTCCTTCTTTGTTTTCACTTCCAAGACTTGGCAATGGCGTTGGCGGTGCTGCTGCTGTTCTTCTTGTCTGTGCAGAGGCGAAGGCTTCTTCTTCTTCACGGGTATTGCAGCAGGGGGAGGAGGATGGTGAGAGGCTGTGCTGGTGACGGTGGTGATGGAGAATGGTAGCGGTTCGCGTCTCCAGTTGTTTCTCAAATCTCTCCTTCCTTCTCTGTTTTCAAATGTTTTCCTCTTTTCTCTTTTCAAAACCTTCCGCCCTCCCCTGTTTCTGCTTCTTTCCTGCTTGCTTCCCTCTTTTCTCAAAAAATTCTCCCTCCCTGAATCAGTCGTTGGCTTCTCTCCTTCCCCAAAATTTTTGCCCCCCTTTTTGCCGTTTTCTTCTCCTTCTATTTATAAGCAGAAGGAGAGGGAGTTCCCCCCTGCTCTGTCCCATCGTGGTGCAGGAGGAGCGGGGCTACCTTACCTCTGCAGGGTAAGGTGGCCGCCTGTTTGTAGGCATGGCGCCTCTGTTTCTTCCATAATAGTGGCAGGGTATGGGTTGTGTCATAGCGCCTTGTTTCATGGTTTAGCCAAGTTGGGGGAGAGAGAAGGAGAGGGTGAGCGGTAAAATGATTTCAAAAATCCTCTTCTCCCCTGTCTCTGCATTTGCAGGGGAGAAGAAGCTGCACCGTGCCGTTCAAAACGGCACCGTGCAGTTTTTTTTTTTTTAAGAAAAGGAAAAAAAATTTGGAAGTGACCCAAAAATGGGTTATGACAGACTACATGGTTGGTGCTAATATCGTTGACTGCATAAATGTTGGATTGTGTTGATGCTCTTAACCATATTCGCTCATTCTTTCTTCAAGTTGACTACATGGAAGGACTTTCACTAAAGGCATTTTTAAGTGCTTGCTCGAGTAGGCTAATGAGGCGAGCCACGCTTGTCTTCAAAGACTCCAACTCTTCGTAAAAATAAGCGTCATGGTGGGTGCGTTCTTCATCTTCCATATTTCTTAGTCAGAGTCGGGTGTTATAAATTCTTTGGAGACCTATATTTCAATCTGATGCATGTATGTTATTTACAATGAATGGATGCATGTTTATGGATGCAAAAATGAATATACAAATTGGGTATGGATGGCGAAAACCCATGCAAAATGAATGTTTAGGGAGTCCATACTCTAAGGGAAGGTTCTAGGCTTTTACATGATGGGTAGACTTTCTACCTTGTCTAAAAAAGGTCTAAGAACTGCCTAGTGACTACCTTATATGAAGGCAGTATAGGGGTTTACAAGGAATGGTTAGGGCACAGTATGACTGCCATTATCGAGTAAACATTCAGTTCATAGTTAGATGTTTTACGAATTTGAACCCCGACTGAAAGTCATGAGGCAAACTGTTACTCCCCACCTAACCTAAAATTGGGTAAACTCGTGAAATCAAAATGCACAAGTGCATCAACCCATACCCGATGTACTTATGCATGAACAATAAATAAAAATGCTAAAGCAGTGAAAATACGAGCTAAAATTAAAAAGACCAAAACAAATAAATAGATAAACAAATAATCAAACAAGCAAAGCTTAGTCCGACCAGACAAGGTACTTCCAGTGGAGTCGCCATCCAGTCGCGGGTGTAACGTCAAGTTGACGACGAGCTTTCCGTGCCTCCTAAGAGGTATTGTTGTTGGGAAAACAAATGGGTGTGGGTTTAATCATAAAATTATGATTAAGGTTCAGGAGTCGCCATCTAGTATTATGGTTACTAGGAACCTATGGTTTATGAGAGTCTGGGTAAGGGACTGGTTGTGCAAAGGGAAGATACATCACCCCCAATATACATTACCTAAGATAAGCTGCATTGTTGTTTGATTATTTTTATAGGTCAAATTTCTATTCGTTGGTCTTGTCTACAATTCAAGGTAGATCTCCCTTTGTGTTTATTTTGCACTTTGTATCTTTAATACTTGAGAGTATACTCTACGGTATAGTTTTACACCTCTAAATATTAAAGTCTACATCTAAACCCTAATATAAAATAAAATAAATTGGTAAAGGGTTTTTGATATTTTGGTCGAAACCTAATGGATAATCATAAACTGCTTATAATATCTATTTTTTGCTTTTTAAAAACATGAGGTGGTTGGCAGCAATGAGAGAGAAAGAATAGAAGGAAATGTTGGTTGGGAAGAAAATTGGTGAGGGAGGCTGGTTTTTCGCCTACTTTTAACCCAAATTTCTTCATTCTCAGGCCATGGAATCCACCTCTATTTATAGAGGGTGGAAGAGGATAATCTTTTCTTCACTGGAGAAAACTTTATGCCTTTGATTCGACTGGAAATGATCTCAATCATTGTTTCAAAGTAGGCAATGTGACAGTCAAATCTGATAATTCAAGGCTGCCTGAGGTGGTCACTTTAGGCCAACATCGCGGCCATTATGTTGTCAATCAGCCTGAACGGACCATACTAGGTTGTAGAGAAATGTCAGGTTAGCATGCAAGTTTTGTCAAATTTGGTGAAGGTTAGAGGCTTTAAATGCATCTGCAAAGTAGCTTCCCTCAGTTGTCATTTCAGAGAAAATTGAAGGTTAGCGACGTCGTTTTGGTAAAGTGCATTTTGGTCCTTCAATTTCTAATTGATCTCACGTACACTCCTGATTGGCTTTATACTTTAAATATTATGTCATTTAGCCCCTGTACAACTTCAATTTCAGCCCCGACTTGGCACACCTTTTTCACTTTGGTCCTTGATTTTGGATTGATGCAATTTTACCCTCAATGAACCATTAAACTTTTCATTTCTTCAATTTCACCTCGGGTTTCAATCAATTAAGCCACTATAGTTCGAAGCCTTTTGCATAATGGTCCTTGGCTGCGAATTTCTTCAATTTAACCCTTAATTCACCCCCCAAAACTTTAATTTTCTTGTGATTTTGCTCCTGATTCAATCAATTGACTTGGTAAAAATTAAATTTGATTTTTTTAAATTTCAATCTTCTGAATTAATCTCAAATTGGACTCCCAAACTTAATGTTTCACCAATTCAGCCCCTAATAAAATTAAGTTAACCCATTTAAAGTATAATTAAGTCATTGCACTTAATTAAATGCTTTAATTGAACACAATTTAATTCTTAAACATAATTAAAATTTAATTTGGCCTATGATTAAATCAAATTGTCCTATTAAAAATTTAATTATGTTCGTGGACTTAATTTTTATGCAGATTCGTCCAATAATCATTTAATGTGATCTTGAATTTGCTTTGTTTCTCCATTTTTAGTATAATAAGGTATAATTAGGCCTTGAATTTCCTCGAAAATTGCAGATTGATTTTTCCATATGCTTGAGATCCTCCACGACCTGATTTCTCCACGTTGCTAGCCTTTATTTTATTTTTTGATTTTTATTTTGAAAATAAAAATATGCAATTTTGGGGAATAACCCAGAAATAGGTTTGACAGTGGCGATAGGGG
Organism: Populus trichocarpa; assembly: GCF_000002775.5. NCBI lineage: Eukaryota > Viridiplantae > Streptophyta > Magnoliopsida > Malpighiales > Salicaceae > Populus > Populus trichocarpa. The sequence continues at coordinate 5,627,736 of NC_037303.2, forward strand.
TGTTAGAAGACAAAAAGGAGGGGGAGAGAAGTGCTAATCCAAAAGCAGGTCCTTATGGCCTGTTTTAGTTGTTTTTTATTCATTTTGGTTCTATATTTATATTATTTATTGGTGTTTTAATTTTATTTTTTATATATAATGTTGTTTTAATTTATATTTTTACCTACCTTTTGCATGTTAATGCAAGGGTTTTTACCTTGGCTTTGCTATGCATGTTCATGCATAAAATAGGTTCAAAAAACTAATTTTGAATCCATATTGCATGAACATATAAGTTGTATTAAGTTGCTATTTTAGATTTGTGCCTCTAGCTTGATTTTGGTGTTTTGATGTTTTTTTATAATGTTTTTTATTCAAATATGTTTGTGTATGTTAGTGTGACCTGTTGAGAAAAAAAACATGTTTTAGAAGCAAAAAATATGAGTTCTGAAGGCTTGACAATGGCTACATTTTGGGCATGTTGCTAGGTTTTTGGTTAAGCAATGTTCTTCATGTTCTTGCGAAGAACATTGCCTTAGCTACATGATTTGGACTAATTTTGCTCCATTTCTTTATGCAGAACTATTCTCTAGACTTGATTAGTCAATAATCTATGATTCATAAGCATCAATAACTTGTTTTAATGAGTTTAAATTCTAAGGTTTTGTTTCAGCACCGAAACCTATTTTTGGCCAAATTGTATTGATTTGTTGAAAAATTAAATAAATGGATACTAGATTATAGATCTTTGCATGATTCTCAACATGTCTATCCCTTGGATTTGCCCATATTAGGTCTGATTTGAATTTCACATTTGCTGGGTTTGGTTTTGGGTTGTTCTTCGTGTTCTTCCCAAAAACATTGCCTTAGCTACATGATTTAGACCAATTTTAGTCCATTTCTTTGTTCAGGACACTTCTTCATACATGATTAACAAGTAATTTATTGTTTATTTGCATAAATAACATGTTTACAATAGATTTTAAGCCTTAGCTTTCGATTTTGAATCGAAACTCATTTTGATAAAACCGTGAATTTTTAGTGAAAATCGAAGAGATTGGATGCTAGATTATTATTCCTTGCATGATTTCTAACATGTATGTGCTTTTTATTTGACCAAATCTGGTCTGAATCTGAGTTCATGTTGTTGGATTCACGTTTGGTGTTCTTCGTGTTTTCCATTTTTTTGTGCATTTGATCCGTTTTGTACAAGTTTTTTTTAGTTTTTGTGTTTTTGGCAAGTTTAATATGGTTTTTTACTTTGGTTTTGTTTTCGGGTCAAACCAGAGTTTTTGGTTTGGTTTATGAACGAACCAAAGATTTCCGATCAACCTAGTCGAGTCTACCTAGTCGGGTCAACCTAGTTGGGTTTGCTCATAAAAAAATCTGGGTCAAAGAACTTATACCCTGTTTGATTTGCCATCTTTTTTGTTAAGGGTCTTTTGGTTTAACGATGTGGCTGGCAAACACCCTTTAGGCTTTATTTTGTTTTGTTTTATTACAATTGTTTTTTATCAAACAAAGTCTAAAAAATAAAAATAAAATTAAAAAAAATGGCAAAAAAATCCTAAAGTTATTTTTGAGCATCTTTTTTAAAGAAAATTAAAAACACTTTTTGCATTGTTTATTTTTTAATATATTGCATGAATTTTACAACATGTTTGTAAAATTTCAAATGATTTTGGCCTATATTTTTAAAAAATGTTTTAAATTTTTTTTTGGAAGAAAATAGTATTCACTTTTAATATAAGGATAAAAAAACTAAAAGGGTTAATATTATACTCTTTATTAAAAGGCATCAGCTTTTCACTGTGCAAATCCACAGTGAAAGGCAGATCCCTTTTAGTTATTGTTTTTTTTTTCTTTTTAATTAATCTTATTTTTGTTTAATTTATATTGTTAATACTAAATTTTTTTCTATTTAGTTATCACACTCTCATGACACAAATTCTAAGTTTGACGGGTTAACCTGGTTTGACGGATTAACCTATTTGATTTAGATTTTTTTTCTATTTCTTAATTAGATTTTCTTTCAATTTCATCTTTTAATATCGATTTTATTGAGAATTACACTTCATGATTTGTGCTTTTCATTAGATTATCGTGATCTCATGAGGGGATTTTACTATACCCCTCCTCGCAAAGCACTATTCATTGGAATAGTGTTGCTTTATTTTTTTTCTTTGTTTTTTCCTTTTCAATTAATCTTTTTTTTTGTTTAATTTCATTCGTTAATATTAAAAAAATTTCTATTTAGTTATAATACTTTCATGACACGACCATGCAGCCATACCCCGCATCCAAGGCTTTTGGGTCTTGTGTTTTAGCCAGACCTAAGGCTCTTGGGTCTGGCGTTGCAGCCAGACCCACTTAAACTTGAGTCATGCAAGTTTAATATTATTATTAATATTAAAAATATTATTATTTGTATTATAAATATTATTATTTTTTTTATAATGAATATTGCTAATATAATAATTAATAAATTTGAAAAAAATATTATTACTATTAAAAAACAACCATATATTTGATTTGAAGGGTAAAATTATAAACTATAAGAACTTGAGTCAGGCATGTTTAATATTATTTTTATTAATATTATAAATATTATTATTTTCATTATTAATAAATTTGAAAAAAAAATATTATTACTATTGAAAAAAACAATAGATTTGATTTGAAGAGTAAAATTAAAAATTGTTGTTGTTGTTGCCGTCGTCGTCGTCGTTGTTGTTGTTATTCTTATTATTATTATTATGATTATTAGTGTTATTCTTATTTTTAATATTGTTATTATTTTTATTATTATTAAATTTGAAAAAAAATATTATTACTATTGAAGAAAAACCATAAATTTGATTTAAAGGGATTAAAAACTATAAGAACTTTGGTCATAAAAGTTTAATATTATTATTAATATTATTATTTTTATTATTATGAGAGGAACCAGACCCTAGAAACTTGGGTCTGGCTGGGGCGCCAGAACCAAGTTTATAATCACTAGTTTTATTTTTATTATTCTTATTGTCATTAATAAAAAAAAAAGTAAAAATATTATTATTATGAAAGAAAAACCATAAATTTGATTTCAATGGATAAAAAACTATAAGAACTTAGGTCAGACAAGTTTAATATTATTATTAATATTATGATTTGTATTATAAATATTACTCTTGGTTCAGGCATTGCAGCCAGACCCAAGACTCTTGTATTTAGCTTTGCAGATAGACCTAACGCTCTTGGATCTTAGCTTTTTTTATATTTTTTATTCTAAAAAAATTGGTTTGCGCTACGCCTAACTAGTCCAAAATATTATTAAGGATAATAATAATTATTTACTTTTAATATAAGGATAAAAAACCTAAAAGGGGTTAACATCCAAAATATTATTAAAGATAATAGTTGTATTACTCACTTTAATATAAGGATAAGAAACCTGTATGAGATTAATATCCAAAATATTATTGACAATAATACAACTCATTCACTTCTAATATAAGGATAAAGCCCGAAAAGAATTTTATCAGAAATATTATTTGGAATGTCACGATAGCTAGAAAAAAGAATTCTAGTTTTTCCCTAAAGAAGCTTCAACTATAATTGAGGATATTTCACATTCCCAGACCGAGTTCCTGACCTAAAAAATTAGGATTTGTTCATCATAACATACTCATCATAGTAAGTCAGTACAGATAGATGTCATCACACCATAGCAAACAAATAAAAAATAATACAGCTTACCTCAAGTAAGATATATTATGGATTCTAATACTTTGTTTTTACGCAACCAGTCTATTGTCTAAAATCTCTAAAAAAATAGTTAGGGTTCCTAATAGCAATATATAATACTAGGTCGCGACTCCCCAACCAAACCAAAGATCATTCCAAAAGACACCGCCTGGGAATTGTCACTACGACATTGCGCTCTCATGAGGAGAGTACGACAAATACTCTCATAAGATGAAATGGGGCATAGATAAAATCTTATGAGGAAAGAAAATATAATATAGAAAACATTAAAATAAATTTGATGAACATAGAAAAAATGAGTGAAAAATTTGTATTTAAATGAGCAATAGAATATATGGTAAATAAAGGACTAGTTACATGTGTGGTGACATTAGTTTAATGTGTTTAATGTAAAAGAAGAGTTCATAAGTGGCTAATGAGAAAGTATTAAATTAAAAAAGAGCATGGATTGGTGTGTTTATATATATAGAAGGATTAATGATATTGGTTTCGTTCATATAGTTGTAAATGTAGAATCATGATGATGTAAATACTTACAATAATTTTTGTGATCTTGTGTGTTTTATATGTATATTGTTTTGAAGGACTCAATGCTCATAAAAAAAAAAGTCATTGAATTGCCTGGTATTTCATATTAGATAAATCCTGATATTTTCTATAATTGTACTATAAATAATTTTATGCATGTGATTTATAAGGCATTGTAACCGTATTAATGTATAAATATAAATTGTATAAAATTATTGGAAAATGAACTTAAATATATCCTTATGATATGTATAAAATAATTATCCTTAAATTTCTCGTATAAAACAATTAAATAAATATAAGTTTCTTAACAAATTCAAGACGTTACATTAATGGAGCAGTGGTGGTGGTTGTATCGGTGATGTCATGGAATAGTAGTGGTAATGTTTGTAATATAAAATTCTTCACATAAAAAAATAAAATAAAAACCTGTTTTTTGTTGTTTTAATAAAGATATTTTAGGTTTTTTTTAATTAAAAAAAAGGATTCAACTAGATGCTCATATTTTATATATTTTTTAAACTGTTAACCTGATGGTTACAGTAATTCAACAACAATGAAAAAATCGCATAGTAGATTGAAGTGCATGACAAAAAAACCACGCCCACAGAAACTTGATGCACATAGAGCCAAATATATATATATATATATATATATATATATATATATATATATAGTGTCTAGTGAAGGTACTTATATAAGCTGCGTTCATAATTTACCGCATTAGTATGAGAACTTCCCCATCCATTATCATATGCTGTTGATAAATAGAGTAAATATCAACTACAACAATCGTTACATATGTATATTAAAAAATTATCTTAACTAAATAGCTTAAGTTATTAGATAAGATCCTAAAATATAGTTTATATTATTCTATAACACACCCAACACACCCCCTCAAATAAAAACTCTTTAGATTTGAAACTTGCACAACCTCACATTATCTTGTGCTTAATTTTTATCAAATAAATAGGGATGATGAGATTCGAACTCGTGACCGCTTGGTCATCAAGGCTCTGATACTATGTCAAAGAACCATCTCAACCCAATAGCTTAAACTATTAAGTGAGTTTCCAAGATATAATTTATATTATTCTCTAATACACAATTGTTAATGTTGATATAATTACATGGCTATTAATTAACCACAAATTAAGGATATAATTAAGAATGATCATCACCCTCGATAATTAGCAATCCCATTAATATATATGTATGCATATCACCAGAATCCCTATAAACGAAGGAAAAGCCTGCAGGACGGAGGAAACCTCGTCTGAGACAGCAGAAGCAGTCGGTTCCTGAAGTTTCGTTACATGTAAACGCAGTAATAGAATATGAATATAAAAGCCTTACATGTTGCAGACATTTTGATACACGTAGAAAAGTGTTCGATGTATCAGCCAACTTTTGTCACCGCTTTCCTTCCTCTCGTTTAATATAAAAAAGAGAGGTCAGGAGAGGAGAGGAGAGGAGAGGACTCAGTGAGTAAGCCATGTTTCCTTATACGTCATTGTTAATAAATTATTGCACAGTTTCTTGACCGTCTATTTGGATCCTTCCTCTCATTTTCCGATTAAATAATTCTCCGGACTCAACTTCCCATGCATGCCTGCACATGCACTTGCCAAGTTGAAAACCCTAGCCAACTTTTCTTGTCTACCATTAACATTACCGTTTTGACCACTCCTTTGAGAGATTTTCCCATGCAACCATGTTTATTAGTTAATGTATATACTACTAGTAGAACGGGAGGATCAAATTGTATAAGTGATCATGTGAATCGAAAGAATATCCAAATACAGATATAATTTAATTAATAAATTTAAAAGATTGCAACTTAAATATAGTTTTTGAAAAACATGAGCACAGAACGTTATAATAATTTATACTAATGATTTAGTTTAAGGTTATCTCCTCGTGTAGAATCAGAATTACAAACAATACCATTTGTGAGGAAATACTTATATAAGTTGATTAATGAGCAGCATGTGGGGCGCTTTTCCAAGGATTTGAATTTTTACCCTTTTAAATTGATGGCAAAATTGTCATACAACATGGAATATCAAATATTGATGATACTTTATTAAATAATGTGTTATAATTAATAAATTAATGTAAACAATTTTTGAGATTTATTATTATAACCAACTATATAATAATTTAAAGATATTGCATCTTATCAAAGAATCTTCTCAACCCAATAATTTAAATTATTAGATGAGGTCCCGATATATGATTTATATTATTCTTTAACACATCTACTCAAGTGAAAGCTGTTTAATTTTTATCAAATAAATAGAGATAGTAAGATTTGAATTTGTGACTATTTAATTATTAAAGCTTTGATACTATATTAAATAATCATCTCAATTTATTAAATAAGATATTCTTAAAATATAATTTAAGATATAATTTATATTATTTATTTTATAATGAATACACTTCTAACTCATTAAATGAGCACTCTTTGACTAGTGATTATATGTTTGAATAAACTAAGTTGGGCGGTTGACTTGGAAGAGAAAGATTAGCATAACATTTTCTAAACTAGGTGAAGTTGTAAATTCAAGCACCGAAGTCCAGTCAAACCAAGGTTGCTCACGTAAATTCCCAAAATAACATTCCTTCCGGTTCACCGCTTTATATATATAGCCTCACCTTTCTATGCATTCTGCCTTGTGCTTATGTACTTTCCTTTTCTCCTATATTATTGTTAATTTTATTTTTTTTTGTATCGACAAACATTTCTTTTCTTCATTTCACAGTATGGAAGATAATCAAGGCCAAGACCATAACAGTCAAAGCAACCATGGAACTGAAAGAAGTGAGCCAGTGAGGTCAAGATGGACTCCAAAGCCAGAGCAAATATTGATACTTGAGTCCATCTTTAACAGTGGAATGGTAAATCCACCAAAAAATGAGACTGTGAGAATAAGGAAGCTTCTTGAAAAATTTGGCTCCGTTGGTGATGCAAATGTTTTCTACTGGTTCCAAAACCGACGATCAAGATCTCGCCGCCGGCAACGCCAGATGCAAGCTAGTCTTCTTGCAGGATATCAAACAAATAATCAACGGGCATACGATAGCGGTGGTGTAATTCAATACGAAGGTGGTGGCACTTCTAATGGGTTTGCAAATTCTCCATCTTCTTATCTTGTTGGTGCCTCTTCTTCTTGTGGAGTTGTTGGTGAAGATCATGGTGTAGAGAGCTTGTTTTCTTTCTCTAACCAGATGGGTTTTCAAGAATTCGAGCAAACCTCTGGTGTAACTTCAATTGTATGCCCATCAGAGACTTCAAGTTTGCATTACCAAACTGCTGGTAAGTGCAAGGCTGTGTAACTTTTTCTTTCTTTCCTTTTTTTTTTTTTTGTAGTTTCTTATTTTCCAAAAAGATTTCCTCTATCAGTAGCTAACCCCATGTCTCCTCGGTAGCTCTATATCCAATTCCTTTCTTCAATGCAAATTGTCTTTCCTTTTTCTTTTCTTTTTTACTTTTTGAAGATGGGTGTGATCTTTCTTTATGTATTATGCATACATGTTATCGTCTCAGAAAGTTGTTTAGAGGAGAAATTGTTTTTGCCACCCTATTTAAAATTCAAAGAGTTTTTATCACTTATGTTTAGGTTAATTAATTCAGTGTACAAGAGTGCTACAGAAATGGGATAAACTAGATAGAAATTTTTTAATGATATGACTGTAGCTGTATGATTTACTCTTTGAAAGACTTGTTCTGCTTAATTGTTCGTGAAAACCAATGGCCCCCCTCTCCCTGATTCTCTTGCAGTACCTGGAAAAATTCCACATGAAATCTTAGCTTTCGAGGGCTTCAAAATTATTCAGTGTCCTTTTCAAATTTAATATATTTTTTGTTGCCAAACGCCAAGATCGATTCCAAAATCTTCAAGGCGTTCTATGGCACTGCGAGTCGGCAGTCGACTTTTTTTAAAAATATTTTTTTAATATTCTTTAATTGTTTTGATTTGATGATGTGAATAATAAAAAAAAATTAAAAAAAAATAATATATTAATATATTTTTAAATAAAAAATAACTTTTATTACTGTCCAAACATCCTTGAAATTTCTCCATCTCAGTTTAGGAACTTATTGAAGAAATTCAACTTTATTTCTTTCCTTTCTTGTCTTTGGAACAAACATGCCGTTCATTCTTATCTCCTCTCCCTCTTTATCAATTCTCGATATATTCTAAATTTGCATGGTTTGAGAGGCTCCTGATTTTTTCCCCTTTTGAACTGAAAAAAAGAGAGGCTAAATATATAAGCGTGATCATGTGCTCAGTTAATTACTAGAATGGAGCTCTGAAAGCTAGGAATGAGTTGGGAAAATGTTCTTCTAAGAATATATCCTCTCTGTTGTTCAGGATTCATCACAATCTTCATCAATGGGGTTCCAACAGAAGTTCCTCGGGTGCCACTTGACGTGAAAGCAATGTTTGGTCAAGATGTAATGTTGGTGCATTCCTCTGGAGTGCCTGTTCCCACTAATGAATTTGGGTTCTTAGTGCAAATCTTGCATCATGGTGAAAGCTATTTCCTGGTAAACATCTCTGCAGTATAACTATACACTTGTGATCAGCAGCTCTATGATGTGTGTTTGAGAAACCTCCAAATTCAATTTGAACTTCTGATTACTGCATTTCTTTCTTCCCTTTGCTTAATTTCCTTCCTCTTTACCTCAGTTGTATTTTTTTTATTATTAACGTGGATGTCCGGATCAACTTGCAAGTACATTTACTAATCTCACGAGTCCTAAAGTTAATGACCATTTAAACCTCTAGTGACCCTGAAATTTGTGAGACTCGAACCAGTGATCTTCAGATAACAAACTTAGAACTTGACCAGTTGCGTTACACCCTTCAGGGCTCAATTTTATTGTTTTTTTCTTTTGGTACAAGCTTGCTACGAAGCAATTCCCAGTTTAGCCATTTAATTAGTAACAACTCTCTCATGTTCAAGTTTAGTTAATTGTTCCCTCAGCTTTGTTTGTTTTTTTCTTATTATTATTATTATTTTGTTTAACATAGGTAGGAGAGAATTTTTGGATTTCCATGATAGCTCTGATCTCTCCGCGTCAAACTTCATTTTGTATAAATAAGAAGTACAACGTCCATTAAGGTTGAAAGTACTGTTTACAGTTAGCAATTGCAGTAAAATATTATTTTAAGGTTGTCGTTAGGGTTGCTAAGCAAAGTTTAGCAATGTCCATTAACGAGTTTTAAATTATGTAAAGAGAGTTCCTTCGCTCTCTCTTTCTGTCATATATTCCTTTTTTCTTCTTTTGTTTTTTTTCTTGGATACTTCATGAGGTAACCTTTTTCCCACAGGTTTCAAGAACAACCTAAATCGTTATTAAAGCTGCATCAAGAAGTGGGAGCTTCCTCTACATGTTGGTGTGCAAAGCAGATGTTCTAGGACAAATTTTTACTATGATGGACGATTGAAAAACCCAAAAAATTATCTACTAATTAGCATTTAATTAATTATGATGTCTTCATTTGACTTCTTTTCACTTATATTTTGGTTTTAAACTTTTTTCCCCTTGTTTCACAGGAATCATCCCAAACCCACTAAATGTAATGCATATATAAGTGCGAGTGTAGATCGAATTTTTTTATTTTTTTTTCAATTCTCTAATGACTATGCTCTCTTCTCTAAATCCAGTTTAGTGGTTAATTATTGTCCTGTCGCAACTTAACAAACTTCATGAAGCTACGAGACTCGCTGCTAACAAGCTTAAATGGTAAAGAAACCATAAGAGTTAACAGAAGTGGTAAAGATTTGGTCTTGGATTCAAGCCCTATTTTTGCATAATTTAAAGTTTTATAGCTCATGCGAAGATCGACCAGCAGCATCTGTTTAAGTAAATAAACTTTACATATATATCTGACAATTTGTAAATATATAAAAAATATGTTAGAGTGAAAAGCTATCTTCCACAAAGATTTGTATAAAACCTTACATGGCAATTATAATATGGTGTTGAAAATTGACATGATAATGATTAAAAACCTTTCAAGGGGCAACTAGTCTCTTGTGGATGCCAAGTAAAGCTCATGAACCATCCCTTGTGAAAGCTTCCAAGATAAGAATTTCGTGTCCACTTTCTCAAGTCATCGTGACTTAACGTCAAAAGAACTATACTATCAAGCTCCATTGAAGGAAGAATTCATATATTTACAGATATAAAAAAATTATGATCAATCTCAAACATCAAGATTCAACAACAAGATCTTTATTCTGAAGAAAAAACTTCAATAATTACCAAAAGCTGTAACCAAATTAAGGTAAAAATCTTGGACCATATAATTCTAGATTTAAGCTTATTTGGGCAAAAAAATACATCACACAAAGTAACTACTTCTATACAAAGGATTATACTGATCAATCTGGATAGCGCGTAACCATTTAATCTGAGTTCCAAACTCCAGACTATGATGTAATTTTTGACCTCACCTTTCATCGATTGGTCTTTTGGTTGAAGTCATCTGTTAAAAATTTCAGCTACACAGGCTCTGAACTTTTTAGAAATCTTGAATATATCATGAACTAGACTAACTAGTTGGGGCTACGTTGCCTCGCTCTCTTTATTTTTTCAGATTCTCCATGTAATCTTCTTTAGCTTGCCGCTCTTATCTTCTTAATAGGGACACTTTATTTATAGTATTCTCGAGTACTATAAAAAAAAAAAAAAAACTTAATATAGGATGATTAATTAGAGAAACTACAAAGGAAATGAAAAAAATACTCAGAACCCTCAATTTATAACCTCAATGTACCATTTTCAATTGAGTCCAAAACTTTTATTTTTATTAGTTTTACCCAAAACATACTTGATAATAAACACATATTACTTCTTCATCCCTTATTGTTAATGTAGTTAAAAGATTCCATCCCATGTGATTTTTAGATGTGTAACCAAGGCAACATAAGCTCTAATATGCCCTGACATAGATTTTTAGTGCTAAATCACATTAACTTTTTCTCCTTTTCATGTAAATCACATGCAAATTCAACAAATTCTTATAATTTCTAGTTTACCGCTAACAATGAATGGATTGAGTTATGACATTTATATTGTTGGTTACGATTGAGAAAAAATTAATAAAATCAAAATATTAATTTTAACTAATAATAAGGTAATATGTTTGGGGATAAATTAAGGTTTTATATATATATATATAATAGGAGAATGGAAAAGAAAAGAAAAAACAAATTATCACATAAAAAGTCACCAACTGCCAAGGTTTTTGTCTTGTGAATGTATATATAGAATAGTTTATGAAAAGAGAAAAATGGTTTCAGCTTTGTATTTATAGAGTACTCAAAGATATTTGAGCTAGTCACAAAGCAATATGAATCTTGTAATAGATATTGTATTTATGATATGATTTTGTAGTATTACTTTTCTACTTCACTAATGAGATATTTCTCTATTATACCAAAAAGATTTTACATTGTTGTATTAAAAAAAAATATAAATCATATTTTATCATCGAAACAAAAACTTTATAATCAATATCGTATTTTTTCTTGTAACCTTTAGCTACCTACCACACATGCTTTATATTTAGAAGTTTTGTCAACTCCCGAGCATTGTTTTTTTTATGACATCAATTTCATTATCCAAAGTTTTTTTTTATTTTTTTTATGGCAACTTTGAAAGTCACATGATCACAATCTAAAACTATAGCAAAATTAGTACATGAGTCATCAAATTGATTAATTTCAGTTATTTTATAATCCCTCATCCATATAGGTTTTTCTTTCTAACAAGTTATGATATTTGATTATCAGGTGTGTTTTGACCATCTACTAGTCGTGGTACATCCTTTATATGTTTTTTTTTTTTTGTTTTTTTTATTATCACCATCTAAATCCACTATAATATTTTTTTTAACACCATTATTGCTTCAGGTTCAAAAGTCAACTTCATAAAAAAAAAATGATCTCAACTAATAACAATTTTTTTGGTGTTAGGATTATATAGTTTATAAGCTTTTAAATAATTACTAATACCAAAAAAATCCATTTATATCCTTTATCATCAAGATTTTTTTATTTTGGTTTGGAATATGGGCACAGGAAATGCGTCTAAAAATTATGAGATGATTTACTACTAGTCTTTGTTCACTCCAAGATTCTTTTAGTGTTTTATTTTTAACAGCAAATGTAGGATTTCTATTCAAAATAGGTGATCAAAATCAATAAAAACACCATAGGATCCATTATATATGTCAATTGAACCTATTACAAAGATAAGGACCAAAAAGATCAAATAAGCATTTAAAAGGTTGATTCATAACATTTGGCCCAAGCATTAAAATTGAGAAATTAATCATTAAAAAGTTAAGTCAAATCATTTATGATTTTTTTAATATTTAAAGGATTATGACACATTGATAAACATTATATTAAAAAATTAAATCAAATATAAATTAATTAATTATTAAATTAATAATAAATTAATTTCACAATTATTTACGAGTGTACGTCGAAGGGATAGCTTTTTCAGAATGAGTTTCATGTATTCGTTACCTGATCCGCTTTTTACCATAACAAAGGAAATAAATGCCTAATCGATGTCTTTGACGATTGGTATTCAATTCAATAGGTAACTTGAGATCATTTTCTTTTTTTATTTGTTGTTTGTTAAAAAGAAATATGGCTCAGGAGTGTTCCTTTCTTTCTGTGTTTTTCGTGCTGTTGTATAAGATATTTTTTTAAAGTAATTTTTTAAAAATATATTAAAAAAAATTTTAAAAAAAAATTTCAACTTCAGCACATTAAAATTATTGAAAAACACAAAAAAAAATCAATTTGATGATTTTTTAAGCCAAATATACTTTTAAAATGCTCTTAAATACAGTTACAAACATAAAAACAAATGATACCTTTACATCTAAGAAGTTGGTTTATAAAAAATATTTATGTCCAATTAATTCCACTTAAAAAATTATTTTAACTTTAAGTCTCTTCTTACAAACAATAGATAAAGGTGTTAAATAAATCTTAAATCATGAGAATTGAAACTAGAGATGAATCAAACATGAAAAGTTTTTTGTTCAAACCGAACTATAAATTAATTTTTTTATTATAGATTTGTGAATCTAAGGTAATTGAATTAATCCAAGCAAATCTATATTAGATTAACTAAAATAAACTATATATATATAAAACTCACATTGTAATGTTAAAATAGTTAGTGATTTTATATGCATTATCATTCTTGTTAATATATTTAAAATCATGAAATACTCCTTTTGTGTGACAACATTGCATGCCTTATGGGCATCCAAAGCATCTTAATTCCAATTACAAAATTATAATCAAAATAATACTCAGTTAAAAAAATATATTAAATCATAAATTAACTATACTCAATACAAATCATTCACATCAAATAATTTAACTGCAAAATCAAATAAAACCAGATGTATTGCAAGTATATGATCATAAATTGATCTAATCATTGAAATATTAAAGTTTAAAAATCAACTATAAACTTCTCAAGCAATCACTTGACATTTTAAACCTCATGCAAACAATTTGAAATAAATAAATAGCGGGTGAGTGTCATACACTCATTAAATAATAGTTAATTTATCTAGCTAGACCAAACTTGTCAAAACTTACTAATATATATAGCTTTAAGCACTGTTTGTTTTTGCAGTGCAAATGAGCTTTTGAAAAAAATTAAAAATTATTTTGCTTCAAATTAGTTTTTTTAATACTTTTATATCATTTTAATGTGCTAATGTCAAAAATAAATTTTAAAAATAAAAAGAATATAATTTTGATGCATTTCCAAGCAAAAAGAACCTTTGATTGACAATCGCTATTACAATATTAAACAGGCTATAAAACCAATTCATTAATTATACCAAAATATCCATACATTTAAAGATTTAAAAGTCCAAAAGCACATTTATAAATTATACACAAACTTAAATAATTAATTACAATCATTTTGAACACAAACATGGATTGCATAAAAATATTCTAATTAAAATTTAGAGTTAAAGAACTACGGTCACTCTAACCATAGTAACAATAAGTCATATTTTGCCCTATTACTAGTCATCAAATTTTAAATACACATGTCTATAAGTGTCAATTTATAACCTTCAAAGCTCGGGTTCAAAGAATATTGTTACTCTAACCATAATAATAACGAGTTGTATTTTTTTCTATGACTAGACATCAAATTCTAAATAGACATGTCTATAAGTATCAATATATAACCTCCAAAGACCAGGTCCAAAGCGTAGTCAATCATATCTATATTCATATTCAATCCAGGAATGAGTTTACAAAAATAAATCATATTCAAACACATTTGCAATCATAAACATATTTTCACAAAACACTTAACATTATTTACAAATCATTTATCATGCTTGATCCACTTAATTTATATAACAATAAATATTTTAACAAAGAAAACTCATTTAGCATATAAATATTTTTTTTTAACTCAAAATAACTAACCAAATAAAAAAAACAATCACTTACCTATTACACAAATCCATGATTAGTCATAGAGACAACCAATTACTTCTAACAACCTAACAATAGCAATCACCATAAATTATATACTTCCTAAATATGCAATTCAATATATGAGATTATTTCTAATTTCTAATTTAATTAAATCTTAAATATATCACTAGCTTAAATGACTATAAAACTCCCTCTAAAAATCACCCAACACTAGAACCATGTTATTACACTCCCTGTTTTACTTATAAAATATTTATTTTTAATAATTAAATACCAAAAATAATTATGTAAAACATATGCCAATTATGGTCCAAAAGTAATAACATTATAAAATCCAATTAGAAAAGGCTAAGAAACATTTTCATTTCAAGTAAAGAAGTTTTCTAAGAATAATTAAAGTGGAGGTGTCAAAAATTATTAACTACTTCTATTTTTAGAAAATCATTTATGAGTTAAATAAATTAATTTGTATATGAATCAAGTTATTTATGAAACACCTTCCATGTATTTAATTTCTACATAAAAACAATTGATATTAAAATATTAAAACATTTAAAACTGAACTATAAAAGCTATTCATTCTCCAAAATAAATTCCAATTATTATCTACCAAATTTCAATAATTAGAAATAATTTTTCATAATTTCATAAATGTTTTTAAAAGTATTAAAAACACACTAAAACATTCTTTGGTAATATATTAAATACAAACAACATATGTTTTGGGTCATAAAACATTCAGAATGAATTGTACTCTCCAATTAACTCAGAAACAGATTTAAAAGACCTACTTTCAATTATCATAACTTTTAATCCACAATTCCAATTTAAACAAATAACCTCTCAAATCAAAAAACTCATGTCATATTATAACTCTGTACCAAACTTCGACCATAATATTCATTAGAATAGAAGATTACGGTAGCCTAAAGTTACCCACTCATCATCTTTTTTCAATTCCTTAATTTCACTATTATTTTAAATTAATCTACCAAAAACATATAAAATAACTTCAAATGACCTCCTATTAATCAAATAGTATAATACTCACTCCTTAAAAGTGATTAAAAATCAAATATCATAAAAACCTTAAGTAATAAATCTTTTTTAATATCTCTAATATGCATGCAAAAACTCAATTGAAATGTAAGGATAAAGAACACACACCTTAAATTGATAAAATAAATAAATAAATATTTTTGCCCCGGATTCAATCTCCTCCTTGATTTTCCTCTCTATATCTCTATTGATGTAGGCTTTGATTGTCTAACAAAAAAGAGCGTAAGTTACTCTAGGATTTTATTTTCTTTTTATTCTCTAAATTACTATGTAATTACTAATATACACACTAGTACTTATAACACCCTTAATTAAGAAAAAAAAAGCATAATAGGAAACTTAATTAATTATATTATTTATTTATTATTAGTATTTTTAAAAAAAATCATGAAATACTATTTTTGCATGACAACGTTGCATGTCTTATGGACATGCAGGACACCTTATCTCTAATTAAAAAACTAAACTCAAAATAATACTAAAAATTCTTGTTATTACACCTACCATCAAAGCTAAACCTTCCAGAAAAGTTAATGTTATCATCGTGTTCTAATTCTAGACTTTAAGAATGATATTTTCACGAATTTTGTGCTTAATTTTAAATATTATTTAAGATTGATTTTTTTTTATTTTAAGTTTTTTATTTCACATGTGAAGGATTGCAAACATTATAGGTTCAGTTTAAGTAAAATTATAATTTAATCCTTGTGATGAAAAGCTTTTTGCAATGAAGTCCTTGAATGATTACTTTTAATCATTACGCAACTGCTAAATCAGCTTATAATTTCCATAATACGTGCGATAGTTTTCAAGGAAAACCGAACACATTGATCACCTGTTGCATTGAACACAAGTACCACAACTGGAAATTCTATATTGCATATTAGAGGTAGCTAAAAATCACCGACGTTTTGTCTTTAGAAGCCGGAAAACAAAAAACAAAAAAACCTAGCACATAACCTGTCCTAAAGCTAAGAAAGATGTAAACAAATTTGTAAGACATGAGTTTTAAAAGAAAAAAGAAAAAGAGATGTACCCATACCAACCCATTCTACTAAAAATTCTCAATTGAAACCATCTAATAGGTGGCCCAATAGTATGAGTTTGAGACTAAGAGCTTTACTCTCCCTGTAATCTCAGGTTCGAGCCTTGTAGTTGCTAATATGATAGCCACTAGAGACTTACATGGTCATTAACTTCTGGATTCGTGGGATTAGTCGAGGTGCACGCAAACTAACCCGGACACCCACGTTAATAAAAAAAAAAAAATTCTCAATTGAACATTTCCATATAAAAATAATATCATAAATTGTTTGAGATAACTGGTTAAGTTCGTTGTAGAAAGGGCATTTCTTTGTTTTATAAACTAATTTAACTTAAAAACATTAATAGAGTACGGATTTGGATGCCCATGGGAAACGTAAATTAGAATTTTAGATGCATTTGGGATTCAATTGATATACAAATTCTTTGGGAGCCCAACTGAGTGTAAATGATATTACTGAGAATAGGCTGAGCAGTGAGCACCAATTTAGTCAGCCTCTAGCTTAGATCTCTTCATTGACTCTCTTTTTTTCTTTTTTCAAACCGAATACATATAACTCGGCACGATGGCCAGTTAATGGGTTTCCATTGGAAAGCTCCAAAAAACCAAAATAATGTAAAAAAAAACAACAGCTTTGGCTTCTTCACCGGCCAAGATAACCAATCCGTAGGAGTCAGATGTTTGTTTATACATATATGTTTTTTTACTAAATTATCAGAACATTAGGGCACATTTTCTGAGAAATATCATGTGAATGTAAGCTTTGAAAGGTTTGATATGGTTGGCAACTATAATAAAATGAAAGTCTCACCAAGGATTTTCTTTCTCACTTTTGGCTCTGTATTGCCACCCTCTGCATTTCCACTATAAAGATAACTATATAGTTTATTAATTATATATGTAATACAATGTGCTTGGTATTTTATACGCAGGAAGTTTTGACCAGGAAGCAAATCAGTCAACCCAATCGAGTAATCAATGTGTGTGTAAAATATTGAATCAAGCTCATGATTTGAAAGGGTGCAAACTGGCCATCTTTTTCCATGCAAATCCAGCAGGGTTTTTCTAGGTTAGCGTGAACATTACGTGGATTCAACTCTGCCGACCAACAGGGTACGGATCTTTTCTGTTCGCTTGGAAACCATTTTTTATAAGATTTGAGCATCGTCAGGATGCGTCATGTCCATTAAAGAGGAGTTTATATTTGCTCTTAAATTTTATTCTATTCTGCGCATTTGATTCGAATCTAAACGCGGGTTATTATTTATTTTCTAAACAATCGATCTAATTGGAATTGAAGATGCAATGAACGAGAAAAATGAAATGTTCGAGGGCTAATACATGACATCAAGATTAAAATGCAGAACTTACGCTAATAATATAATTAATTCATCAAGATCTAATTCTTCTTCCAATGCACCTACACAAGCTAGTATGAGAGTACATCACATTTCCACATCCAATAGCCCTGCATGCAGTGGAACCAGCAGCTTCTTCAATAGGCTTGTTTGAGATACAAGAAACGGAGGGATACAACAAACCTTCTAGCAAGGTTTATCTTATCCACTACTGTTTATTTCCTCTGGTTTGAAATAACCCACCTCTGGAAATATGTATAAACATTATCCAACTCATTGCGATCTCACTTGATTAATATAGACAACAAGTGTCCAATTCCAGACACCATCTAAGAGTGTGTTTGGTATTATGGTAACTGTTGTAGTTATGATTTGAAAAAAGTTGTTTTATAAAAAGTGTTTTTAGTTTAGGTTGATTTGGTATTTATATATGTTTGGTTAAAACTGTAGTTGAAATTGAGGTTGAACAAAAAGTAATTTAATGTGTTTGATTAATAATGCTTTTTAAATTGAGGTTATAAAATAAGTAAAATATATATATATAAATATTGATGGTTTTAAATTTAAATATTGTAGAATTAATTACTACTATTACATCATGAAATAAATAATACTTTATATAAAATATTTTTTATTATTCCATTAAACTATCTATAATTCCATTACCTACAAAATTCATCCGATAAGAACTACAATTTTCATAATTTTTTGAGCGTGTAATAAAATTAGATAAAATATTATCAGGTATAAAATTGATATTACAGTGCGAGTGAATTTAATTTACTCTATAGTAGTTTTTCAGGAAAACAAATATTGTTCACTTCACAGTGCGAGGGAATTTAATTCACTCTAAACTAATTTTTTTAAAAACAAAACTATTAAAAAATTAACACACTGAAAAAAACAAAAAAAATACAAAAAAATTGTTCACGTGAACAGTGCAAGTGAATTGCACTGTTCATTAAGTGAACAGTGCAATTCACACGTGAACAATGCGAGTGAATTGCATTGTTCATTGTTTTAAGTGAACAGTGCAATTTGCTTGCACTGTTCACATGAACAGTGTATCAATGCACATTGTTCATGCTAATTGCACTGTTCAGTGAACAGTGCAATTAGCATGAACAGTGCGTGAAAAGCAAGAATTCCTTGCTTTTCTTTCCCTGTGTTTTTGGACGCAAAAGTAACGTGGGACCCATGAACAGAAAATCTTGTTTTCATGTTTACCAAACGGCTGAAATCTGTGATTTCATTAAAACACAACCGCAGCCGCGTAAACAAACACACTCTAAGAGTCAATGTTCAAAGTCTTCTCTGCTAGCTCTTTTAGCTTTGCTTCTTGTTTAGGTTATCTTGTTGTTTGGATAAGGCTTGTTGCTCATTCCAGACATGGTACCCCTTTTAGTTTCTTTCTCTTCTTTTTGTTTATTTTTCTCTTTTCTTCCCCTACTTTGTTTCCCCATAGGTTAAGCTCCTAGACTATTCTATTGTATATTCTTTCTTTTTAACACATCTTATCTTTTCCAAAAAAAAAAGGATATAAGAGATACCAATAATCTTTCTTTAATTAATAAATAGACGGACGATAAGTCCTTTCCTAGATTATATCATGATAAATCATAAGTAATTTTATGTAGATTTTTAAATTTTTAAAATTTGCAATTAGAGATATTCATAATTAATTACATCATATTTATATGAATATGAATATGATGTGCTCGTTTTATTGTTCTTGATGATTCATGGTTTTTTTAAAACCTCCCCCATTTAAAAGTCATCACACGATAATCATAATCCAAAATGAGGTTATGACTTTTCTACGCCCAACTCTAAGTTGGGCAGTGGCGCGTCCGTGCCCAACTCCACGTTGGGTCATGCCACAACCGTAACCACGATTGCGTCCAACTTCTCTTAGGTTCAGCGTACAACTGAACCCATCTCTTCTTAGGTTAAACATTTCAGCTGAACCCGGATATACCCAGGTTTAGCGTATAGCTGAATTCAACTCCTTTTAGGTTTAACTTTCCGCTTAACCTAAGACCTGGGTTTAGCGTACAACTGAACTCATCTCCTCTTGGGTGCAGCATACAAGCTGAAAAATAACCTCACTCTAAGTCTCCCCTATTATAGACATAGGCTAGTGATTATGATACCCATCACATCTCATTAATTATGAGCAAGCAGTCTATGCTTATATTAATGAGATATGATGGCACGAATTGTAGAATAATATTATTTTACTATTACGAGATTACATCTCTACCCCTTCTATGTCGTATGAAGTAAGTCTAGTCAGGTAATATAAAAGGAAGTTTGAGTACACAGAAAAAAGTTTGAAACCTTATACTCTTGGACATAAACACATTCTCTTTTTTTCTTCCCTAACTTCTATATTTTTTTCTCCTTTCTCTTCTCTATCTTCATAAAAGTTCAATAATACTTTCATTAATGTCTTTTTGCTACATAAAAATACCCCGTACTAACTTGGTCTTCGGAGGGTCCCCCATCAATACCCCCATGGGTCTCTAAGAGACATTGTGCAGGTATTCACTCAAAAGAAGATTTACAACCTCTGAAGAAATCTATTAAAAAAGAAGTCAATGTAGTTTGGAAGTGAAGGTTGTAGAACACACTGTAAATGACCTACAAGGGTCTTGAGGAATAATTCCTTCCAGAATATTCCATGTGATTTTTGTAACTTCATCAAATCAACAATAATTTTTATGGTTCTTTGATTCCGTAAAAGGAAGAAAGATATTATGATTTTTTTTGTTTGATCAAATTTAAGATCTAAGAGATTAATAATATCTTAAAGTTCAAGATTGCACAGATTAATTATAAGTCATTTCTCTTGAAATAGTTGCTGCATATAATTTATGATAAGTTTCAAAAAATTTAGATTAATTATAAGTCATTTATAAGAAATTATATTACATAAAGTAACTAATAAAAAAAAAGGAAAGATGCAATAATAAATTTTGTTATATATAAAGCAGAGGTCTAAACTAAAACGAATGATAGATGCAATAAAGGATCTCCTAGCTAATAGATTTTCCAAATGTATGTGACTAAATAAAATAAAATAAAATCATATTTTTTAGTTTCTTTTTTTTTTAAGAAAGTTTAATTAATGTACCTTCAATTATGTAATGAAGATAACCCTATTTCAAGTCCTTAAATCACATTTTATTTCTTTGTTAAAAAACCTTCTAAAAAGGCAATTGATATCTTAACATTCAAGATTATCTTTAAAAACATATTTAATATGCTGAATAATCATGTGTTTGGTAAGTCAGGTTATCTCAAACTTTAAAAAACCTCACTATTTTAGTACATTACATTGGAAACAAAATTAGGAATGTGTTTCCCTTCAAAAATAAAGAGTATTTAAGATGTTAAGATTTTAATTATTTTTTTTCATTTAAATGCTCATCTTTATATATATATATATATATATATATATATATATATATATATATATATATATATATATATTCACTTGTTAGTTATAATTTAATGATTTTAAACTTATTTTTGGATTTATTTCAATACATTAAATATTTTTACAAGGAAATATAATTTCACAAATACTAATTGTAGTACATTATCAGTATAATTTTCATAAGATTCAAATAAATATAATTAAAAAAAATTAATTTAATTGAATAAAAATAATATCGATAATAAAGATAATCATTATTAAAAGTTTCGAGTAGTATTTCGTCCTCTCTAATTTAGAGATTTTCTAATAAGTTTTCTAAGTTTTTCCCTATCAAGTTGTCTATAATAAGACTTTTTTCAATAAATATGAATCTTAGGAATCTCTCACCACCACTTCTTAATAAAGAATAGGTCACAATACCAAACTTTATTGATAAAAGAATTAAATAATTAAAAAAGTATGGAGGTGATCCTTACCTTCAACTCCTATTGTAAATGTTCTTGAGAAGTCAGGTCCTACTCTAAATGCTTCTCCTACATTCTAATAGAAAAACCTAAATCAGTACTCAAACATTTTTGATCTATTTATCACATCTATTAATTCACATACTCGATTAATTTTGTAAACAAGTTCATGGATAGATAATTTTTATTTATCACTCCAATACATTAAATTAGCATCCATTTACACTAATATCTAATGTCCAAATGCCTCCATTTTCATTAACAGATTTCAATGTCCAAATGATTTTCAGTGTCCAAACGACTCTATTTTTCATTGATGATTTTCACGGTCCAAATGACTTAGTTTTTCGCTGACTATTTTAAGCGTCCAAATCCAATTATCAAACACATTATTTTTCATTGAGGATAGGAAGGCTACTATAGCTAGATTCATGAATGGCTTTAATCATGATATAGCTCATATTGTTGAATTGCATCATTATATGGAGTTGAAGGAAATGGTGCATGTGGCTATAAAGGTAAAGAAACAGCTTAAATAGAAAAGTACCATTCGGCAAAGCCAACCATTAAGCCCTTCAACACCTTGGAAGGGTAACGTTGGGGGTGGTTTATCACAACCAAATAAGGAGGGTAAGGTCGAATGCCCTAGAGAGAAGAAAGACATCTTGACCGTTGTTAAAGGTAATAATGTTACTCCGACTTCTCGTGATTGTGACATTAAATGTTTTCATTGTTTGGATTTTGGTCATGTTAATTCACAATGTCCAAATAAAAGAATCACGATTCTCAAAGCTAATAATGAGGATGAGACTAATAGGGAGGATGAAAGGGATGATTTAAAAGGTCAGAGGGAGCGCAAATTCCATATAAGATGTCATGTTTAGAATAAGGTGTGTAACTTAATTATAGATGGTAGTAGTTGCACTAATTTAGCTAGTACTGAACTGGTTGAAAAGTTGAATTTACACCCTACCAAACATCTCATACCTTATAAATCATAGTGGTTGAATGATAATTATGAAGTGAAAGTGAATAAATAGGTTTTGGTTGCTTTGTATATTGGTAAATAGTGTAATGAGGTGTTATGTGATATTGTGTCAATGCAAGCTAGTCATTTGTTGCTTGGTAGACCGTGATAGTATGATTGGAGAGCTATAAATGATAGAGTGACAAATATGTATTCCTTTAAGATGAATGGAAGACCTATAACTCTTGTATCTTTGACGTATAAGCAAATATATGAAGAGCAACTGAAATTAAAGAAGGGAAAGATGGCTGAAATACGAGAGCTTGTATATTATAGGGACCTTATTTGCTAACAAGGTTCTTCTTAGTTTTGATGATAATGTTTTTCCTTAGCTTGGTACTGATTTGTTAACCTTAAAAGATGTTTTCCACGATACAGATTCAAGGTTAAATCTTTTTAAAAAAGAGGATGATGATACAAACCAAGTTAGGTCTTAATTTGGCTTTAAAATGTCCGCTAATACAGATTCGAGATGAGGCATATCTCTCAAATTGTACATCGAATCAAGTTTACTTTTACAAGAAGATACTAGACAAATAAAACTATATTTTGGTAAATGTTCAGGTCAAATAGAGTTCGAGAACATATTATTTTAGATGGTCAAAATCACTAGATGAATTTTATCAAATCTTCTAGACTAGACCATCGTGTACTATTTGGGACATATCTGGAGCTAAATGTGTAATTTTGTTGAAATTCAGGTTGGACTATAAACTAGACATCTCAATTTTTCATCAATATATGGTAGGCTCAGTAATTCATCCAGATGAGAGAGAATGACGTGTTTGAAGTCAAGACTAAAATCTATCAAAAATATGCAAAAATTAGATATTCGGGTTACAATGAGAAATTTTATCATGAAGACTTTGTTTTCATTATCCTATTTTATTTATTTAATTAATATTGAATAATTATTTTTTAAATTTAGATTTGTTCTAGTGTATTAAACATTGTTTAGGAATTTATTTCATTATTGGACTTGTATTAGTTGATTACTACTTTAGACCCCTTAGCTTGCAACTTAAAAAGGATCCATTAAGGTTAGTTAGAGGAAACAATTTTATTTTTTTTAGCTACAAATTTAGACAGCAAGTTGAAGAATAAACATGAGTTTTCATTTTATTTGTTTGTGGAAAAACCACATTTCTTGATAGGGAAATAGATTGTACACTAACATGTCAAAGATTAATTGGCTTTGTGGCGTCATTCGCATACTTAAAGTTCTTAGATACAAGGTTATCTCTGGGTTCAAGTCTTTTTTCTAATACCTTTAGTTTTTAAGTATAGGGTTACCTCTAAGTCACGGTTCCATCAGACCTAATTTTTAGCTTTTCAAATTATTATCTGCTTCGTTGGGTGTTGTTTGACCACATGATAAGAGGTCCACATCACCACCTTAGCCCATGTGTTTTGAAGAAGTTCATTCAAAGTTTCTTTGAACCCCTTAACCCCGACTCTTGTCACTGGATCCACTAGATATTCTAACAGATCTCTTGGTGATGCTTGAATCACATCATCAAATTTAAGGATTACTTAAACAACTATCACATGAGGCTTTGCATATACATAGTTAATCTCTCTATATAGAATTTTTTTGCAGGTCAGTTCAATGTATATATTATCTGACAAGCACTTGCATGTTAATTTCATATATTTCTTATATCTCAATTTTAAAATTGAAAATATTTTAAAAATAATTATTTTTTTATTTTAAAAGAATAGATTTGAAATTTTCATTTGAAGCCTTCAAGTTGAAATATTTAAAATATTATTTAGATATCTGCATTGCATTATTCTTAAGAGCTATAAATAATTACATATTTATTAAAAATATTCAAGTAAGCACAACTTAAAGGATAATATTCTTTGAATCAAAACCAACGGATTCCCAATTTTCATAATATGCAAAACAATTTATTGTAGGGTTTATTTATTTATTCAATAAAAAGACAATTTCCTGAATCCCCAAAAACACTTCTATTAATTATATTTTCATTGCTCAACAAGAGGGCCGAGTAATTATATATGACACAAATATTTTATAACGAAATTACCACGAACACGCACATTTAATAATTGTCTAAAAAGTCGAATAAAATTATATATTGACTGCCCTGCATACGTGTTCGAGCCGACGTATTCGTGTCCTTTTCTTCATTACATTGGAGCAGTCCTCAATAGGGCCTTGATCGTCTATAAGAAAGAAGATATGGGTTGCCTATGAGTCCAGGCCCACTAGGCTCAAAGCCCAAGGTAGTTTTATTTTTCCTTCACAGAAGAATTTCAGAAACCTCGTAACAACACCTGTAAAGCTGACAAAACCAGCCACTGCAGTTCATTTGATTGAAAATTACGAGCTGAAACTAATTCCCGTACTGAAATTTAATTCAGTTTTGATTTTTTTTTTTAGAGTGTTTGTTATTATTTTTTATTTAGAAATATATTAAAATAATTTTTTATATTTTTTAAAAATATTTTTAAAATCAGTGCATCAAAATGATTTCAGAACACCAAAAAAATATTAATTTGAAGTAAAGAAAAAAATAAAAAAAAAATTTAATTTTTTTAAAAACGCTTTGAAATACGAAAACAATCAAGACTAACAAATTTAGTTGCATGCTAATAATAATCATAATAATTAGTTAATTACACCATCTGTGAAAATAATTTTTCAAAAGAAGCTCAATACAGGAATAACTCTCTTTATTCCACAGTTTCATTGCAAGATAGTAAATGAAACTTTAAGTTTTGAAATCTTTACTTGTATTTGTTAAGGAAATACAAACAATATTGACCATAAACCTTGGAAATTTTAAATTATTCTTTTATATTTTTATATGTTTTGATATGCTAATATTAAAAATAAATTTTAAAAATTAAAAAAAAAATATTATTTTGATATCTTTTTAAATAAAAAAACTTTAAAAAATAATTACTATCACAGTATTAAATAGGCTCAAAATATAATTCTTGAACACGACCAAGAACTATAATTGAATGAACGCAAACAAATCAAATTTGATAAGGTCCTCTCCAATTCTTGTTGTGGAAAATATGGGATAATCATGTTCTATAAATGAATTAATATTAATGCTATTTTTTTTTTGTTAATCGTGGATGTCCGGATCAGTTTACACGTATTTTAACTAATTTTTCAAGATTCTAAAGTTAGTAACTATGTAAATTTCTAGTAGTTTTAAGATTTATATCACTTGAATTGATAATTTTTAAAAAACAAATTTAAAACCTAACAGATTAAATTAATAAGATTAATTATACTCGAATTACATGCATTTTGATGTCCATAGTCCGTCGTATACAGCCAAGCACAAAGAGCCTCCGAATCGGAGGCTCATCCAAGATTCGGAGACCCCACTCGATGTAGCAGCATTTTGGTTAAGCAAAGGGTCGCAAATGAGCACAGATGTATGCAAAGCATCATCATAAGCGTATGTAGCAGTGTGTCATGTAACAAATCACATGAAGAGCATTAAGTGCAAAGTGCGTGAAAAACATGGTCAACAAAAGCATACCAAGCAACAATGACACGAACAGCATTGAAAAGCCATAAAAGATGGCAGGTTCATTCATCATGAGTCAGTGCACAGTGGTCAGAGGAGAAACTTTTATGGCCATCTCTCTCTCTCTCTCTCTCGGCATCATACACATGCAAGATTTGGCCATGTAGCATGACTGTGAGGACGAAGAAATAACTTTGCCTCTGCTGCTGCTTTTGCTAGATGACTCCAAAACTACAAGCTTTTTTAGGATTATTATTGTTTTGCTACTCATTACTCTCTCTCTCTCCCCTGTTCTTTTTACCTCATTGTTGTTCTCTTTCTTTTCCACTTAAGGAACTTTTACTGTGCTTAAAACATTGTCAATAACACCTGAAACCCACTTTTCTTCTCTTTTAACCAGCTTTTCTTTCTTTAATTTTACCTAAAACCCAACTTATCTTATGTAGCTCCTACTCCAAGAAAGTCTATGAAGGGCATGTTGATTCTCTCATTCCTATTTTCACAGAGATTGGCCCTGTTGGTGACAACCGACCCAGTTGCAGAATCTTCTGAGTTTGAATCCGACTGACCAGATTGGTCCACACGCGTAACCACCATCATAGGCCCATTTTGATAAAACCCATTG
Organism: Populus trichocarpa; assembly: GCF_000002775.5. Classification (NCBI taxonomy): domain Eukaryota; kingdom Viridiplantae; phylum Streptophyta; class Magnoliopsida; order Malpighiales; family Salicaceae; genus Populus; species Populus trichocarpa. Next base: position 5,655,058 of record NC_037303.2, read on the forward strand.
CTACTGCCATAGAACTCGTCGAAATCCACATTTCCCACAGTCGCTTCCTTCTCTGCCGATAAACCTACAAACCCAAAAAACCATAGCAAGATATAATCAATTTAAACAAGTCCGAATTTAAATAATTAAAAACCCATTGAGGAAAACTATAATAATAATAATAATTTACAGAGAGATTTGGGAAACTAAGCACTTACCCCTTTGGGAACCTTGAGGACTGAACCTGGTGAAAAGTCTAGCAGGTACTTTGGTCGAAGAGGGGGTGAGAGAGAGATCGGTGCATGTTGAGCCAGACTCCTCGATAGTGCTAGTGATGGTTGTTGATTCACTGCAAGCATTGTTTTGCAAAGTGACATTTAATGATCCTTTAGGGAGGATTTGAGAGGAAGAAGTGGGCTTTCTCCTCCTGTAAACGCTGGAGTTTTCTCTATGTTTCCTGGCCATGATCACATGCCAATGGTTCTTAACTGCATTATCAGTCCTACCAGGAAATAGCCTAGAAATCATAGCCCATTTGTTGCCATAAAGTCTATGAGCAGCTAGAAGTCTCTCCTCTTCCTCTTCAGTGAATGCCTTCCTGTTAATTCCTGGATCCAGTTGGTTAAACCACCTTAATCTACAGCTCTTACCTGAAAATCAGAATATAGAGCAAAACTTTTACTAACAGATTTGATCTTTCAAAATGGAAAAATAAACGGACTTCCTACACTTTTTTTTTCATTTAACCAATTCGATCGAAGTCGTTATTGAGCTTAGTAAAAGTAGCCAATCAAGAGAAAAAACAAAAAAAAAAAAACAAAAAAAAGGAAGCCACGCCCTTCTTAATCTTTTATGGGGTAGTGACCAATTCACAAAGTTAACATCTTTGAGGACATTTTTGGCTCAAACAACACCATGTACACTTTTTTACAACAGATTTTGTAGGGGGTTTACCTGATCTTCCTTCAAGATTCTCTGCAATCAAGTTCCAATTTTGAGGACCATATTGAGCCACAAGCTCTTTTAGCTTAGCATCTTCAGCTGGTCTCCAATGGCCTCTAGCACAAAGCTTTGTATGCCCATTTCTACCAAGAGCAGAGGTTTTAAGCTCCTCTTCCTCACCTGGATTCAAAGACAAGCTCTTTTTTTGAACGCCGAAGTCCACATCACTCATATCAGCTCCCCTGCTTTCAAGCTGTTGAATGCTCCGTGGTTTCCTGTCCTGGCCCATTGGATGGCTCAAAATCTGAAACCCCATTTGAGGATTGCTAGTCCCTGTCTCTCCTGGTTGACCCATAACCCCAAATGCATGAGAGAGAGAAAGATGAGAAGGAGGAGGTGAAGGCAAAAAGTTCATGTCTTGATACCCGTTGAAAACATATTTGTCACTCATTAGGTGTTGTAGACTCATTCTGACCAAAACTAAACCAGGTAGACCCAAAACGGGTTCCTTTTCTACAATGCTTTATAAGGGAGAACAATAAAGGTCAGATATCGAAGTTGTTAGAAGGAGAAAGGAAGCGGCTTTCTTTCTCTCCTCCTCTGCTTGGTTTTGAAAAGAGAGAGATATCAGAGGAGAAGAGTGATCAGAGGCAAAGGAAACTGAAATGCAGTTCCATGTTAGCTACTCCCCCTCTTGCCCATCTCAAAGGGTTTGTTAGCAAGAGAGAAATCATCAGTTCTTTTTCTATTTTGGGCAGAGAAGAATCAGATTAAACAGATGCAGTTGATTTATAAGGAAAAGGGAACAGGAAACGAAATGGGGTGTCACTGTTGGATGAGAAAAGAAAAGTTAGTAATAACCATTACCAAAAAGAAGAGAAGAACCCGCACGATTCTCACTCTCTCCCTTCCTCACTCTCCATAAAAACTATGCGTTTGTTTGTTTGTTTGTTTATACGGGTAGAGCATGGAGAAATGAGGTTAGGGTCCTTATTTTGAAACTGATCTCTCTACAGTTAATACTCCTCCTCTACAACACCACCAATATGGTGTTTATAGGAAACAATCAGCGTCGCTCCCTCCTCTCTCCTCTCTCTCTCTCTCTCTCTCTCTTGTTGGGGGGTGTTGCATTTCATGCAACTCGAAAACCACTCGTGTGGGTAGGTGGGTGTGTCCCTCAAAAACATATGCGTTTTGGTGTTGGTATTGGTGTTTGGCTTTGTTTTCTCTCTCTTGTCTTGCTCTTTCTTGGGGTTTGGAGAAAACCAGAAAGTGTCTGTCTTTTACTTAAGAGTCTTTTGCTTTTTTCAAAGAGAAACAAACTCCTCAGCATCACCACCACCATTTGTCTTTAATGCAACTTGCTAACTCTTTTTTTTAGTTGTGCTATTATTATATTATTTTATTATTATTTTTTAAAATATTTTTTATTTAAAAATATATTTTTTATTTTAAAAAATTATTTTTAATATTAACACATTAAAATAATTTTAAAATACTAAAAAATATTAATTTAAAATAAAAAATTTTAAAAAATTAAACTAAAAAAACACTTTTAAAATATAAAAACAAAATATAATAAAACTTGTTTTTTTTTTAATTCATGGTTGTTAGTTATTTGATTCCTCTCTTCTTCTTTTTTAATTCTTTCATCTATTTCATTTTAAACTTGCTACCTTTACTTCCTGTGATCCTTAGCTTCAGTGACTCCTTAACAACCCTAACTTATTATCAAGAATAATATTTTTTTTTATAAGATAAATTATTTTAAATAATGATAATAAAATGTGAAAATTTGCAGAAAGAAATGCTGTGGGGCCTAGCATTATATATATATATATATATATATATATATAGAAACACCCACCAAACTCTTTACTTTCCCATTTCTAGATACAAAGTTGAACAATGTCCTAATAGCATTTATTTTTCTAAATATGCTATTTTTCAAAAATTATTAATGATAAAATAATAATTATTTTAATAACTTGATAGTTGTGATAATGTTTATGAAAATAATGACGGCATAAAAGAGTTGTAGTGAGATAGTGATAAAATGATGATTATATTAGTAATATAATGGTAACTAGTATTGATAGTTATTTGGTGCAACAGAATGATTGTGCCGACCATGATCAATAATGGTAAGGTGATAATAATGATAATTATAATTGTGATAGTAATAGCGAGTTATGATAGGATGATTATAAAAAAAATAGTTATATTAATAATAAGATGATTGTGATAGTGGTAATAATAATAGTATTGGTAACGATACTGATAAATATTATGAGTCTAGTTTTCGGGAACAACATATAGTTTCTTGTATCATTGCAATATAAGTGTCTCGCAAGTACGGGCTAATATAATTAAAATGTAACATTCTTATAGAAGATGTGGTAAATGGAATGATTATAAGGGAAAAAACATTTGATTACATAATCTGAATTGAAATGTTCAAAAGTAAGCATCACGGCCTTTGAAAGTATGAAATGTCTTTATTACTTTACACTATTTGTGACTCATTCTTAATTATGAGTTTAATAGCTGAGTATGAGTTTTATAAAAATATATAAAAAAAAAACATGATGAATGACTCATTCTTAATTTTATATATTACTTTGTATTCTGATTTTTTTTTTTCCCTCATATACAATATGTTCATTTGCATTACTTCTTACAATCCATATCTTCGTGTTTGGAAATGTGATTATGGTTGTTTTTCAAAATATTTTTTATTTAAAAATACATTAAAATAATATTTTTTTTATTTTTTAAAAATTATTTTTGATATCAGCACATCAAAATAATATGAAAACACTAAAAAAATTAATTTGAAGAAAAAAATAAAAAAATTTCAACTTTTTTTAAAAACACTTTTGAAATGTAAAAATAAAGGTGACTTGAACTCCAATATAGCTTTGGACCCGAATGGCTCCCCTATCATATATTTAATTTAATAGTTAATTTTTATTTTTATATATATATATATATAAATTAATTTTGATGGATGTGTCAAAAAAAAGATTTCAACGCCTGGTTAATCAAAAACAAGTGCTTGAGTGGTTTTCAACAATCAAATAGTATTCTAACTCAATCAATTGAATTAAATATATTATTTTAACTTTCTTTTTAGTGGCGAATATCCTTTCTTTAGTAACTTTTGATTGATTTTTGAGTTACTTTGATCCTTTTATACTTTATTGTTTGATAATGTTCTGTTATCTAAGCAAATAAAAGAAAAAACAATTATTATATATCCTTCCTCTTGAATCTTTTTGACTGTTGGAATAATTGTCCCACTTTATTGCCTTTCAATTTCCTTTTGCAAGTTATTTAATTTTTTCAAACCTTTTGGCCCGTATAATATACTTTTCAATGGAGAAAAGACACAAATTTAGCACACGGCGAATGATCAATTATCGTCCATTGTAGTAGGTGTCATATTTATACCCCAGGAAGTTCCAAATCACGACAACAAAATCGAATATAATCAATGGAATCATCTGCTGGTGTTTTTAAATTATATTTCTATTAGCATATAAATTACTTATGGACATTCTGATGAATATTTATGATCGGCAAGTTTCTTGTTGGGAATATCAAGTTCATCGGTGTCGATGAAGTTACTTAACGATAAAAATACTGATAGAATATTCAAGCAAAAAAAAATGTTGATTATTTTTTTGTCGATCAATCTATCAGTAAATATTATCGACGGATCAACGATGGAATATCCACCGATAATGAATTGAGTATCACCGATGGATTCCCCAACGGAATCACTAACATAAAAATTTTATCAGTAAACCCGTCAATCTATATCAAAATAGTTCACAGCTCTCTGTAATTCTCTGAGAAAAATGGGTCTATATTACTAACAGGATCACTAACAAAATGATTACATCCATTAGTGATTGTGTCGGTATTTTAATAATTTGTTTTTTTCAATACATGCTTATTTGGATCAAATAATTTGTCATTAAACAATATTGAACAACTTAATCAAATTGAAGAACATATTTTATATTATTAATTTAATTGTAAAATCAATTCAAAATGTCTTTTATACATTTTAAAGAAACTAAAGCAACATATGGAGGTGGAGGTGGAGTTGAAGGGGGAGAAAAATCTCTTGGAGGTCCATGAAGGGGAGGGTAATAAGTTGACAAGTATGCCACATATGCTCCCATTGCTTTCTACTTTATTCTTTGTATTGCGCCTCCAGTTCAACCCTTAGATCGACCGTTGCAGCAACAATTTGTTCTTGAACCAACTCCTAAATGGTTGGTGATGACTGACTTGGGCGGGATTGTGGGGTGCTTACACTTGAGACACTATAGCCTGCCTTTATATCCCGGGCCATGGTCATAGAGATACCATGAACTCGATTCCTATGGGGTTCACTAGTTACCCTATCCTCCAACCATAACTTTGGATCACATTCTAAATGGGTTGAGAGGTCCTCTCTGGTTCTGGCATGCATGCCATCATTATATGTTTTCTTCGTAAAAAAAGTCAAAGATGTAGATAAAAAAACATTAGTCCAAAAAATATTTAAATGGTTTCAAAGTTTACTTACAATAAACATCTCGGCTTGACTCGGTTGTTCATGAACTGTTGCACTCTTTTTTTTTTTGTTATCCTCCTTCTTCAAGAAGTATATCAAGGGAGAGCTTGTATACCAAAGGAGACGATATTATGTTTTTTAGCTGCGAATTCCATCAACAAGTTGGAGAATAAAAGTGAAATTTTCTTTTATTTTTTTGTGGTAAAACAACCTTTCTTTGCAGACACAAAGATTGTATAGTAACTTATCAAATATTATCTAGCTTCATGGCATCATTCACATATTTAAGGCTCTTAGTTACAAGGTTATCTATGGGTCTAAATCTTTTTCTAATACCTTTGGTTCTTAGGTACAAAGTTACCTCTAAGTCAAGGTTCTATCAAACCTGATTTTTAGCCTTTTGGGTTGTTATTTACTTCGTTGGGGGTTGTTTGACCACGTTATCAAGAGGTTTGCATCATCATCATTATATTTTATATGAATTTACATTATTGTTCATAAATTTATCCTCAAGTTTTTTTTTTTTATTACTTTTGTATATATCTTAATTCTTGAGTCTTCATTATTATAAAATCATTACATTGTTTTGACTAGTTATTTGATAAGTTGCTAAGTTACCTTTAAAAACCTAAGAAAACAATGAGGCAAAAGGGCTTAGTGAGATTATTAGAGTAAAAAGCCTGATTGAATTGTTTGAAACATGAATATAATGATATTAAATCAAGTGTAAGCACGTGAAGAAGTATGTGAAAAAAATTTCTTTAATATTAACCTTCATTGCAAATATTTACAATGTCATAAAAAAAACATAACACAATTGAAGGCAAAGGATTTTGTAAAAATACAAGATTGGTTGGAGGTAATGATGGAGGCTTTGATGGGAAAGATGGATAAAATGAGTATTGAGATGATTAGGAGACAAGATGTTCCTAGTCATAAAGAAAAAAAGATTAAAAGGTCTCCTAGATGAACACTTTCTTCTCTAGATGAAAGTGTAGCTGAAAACTTCAATGATGATAAGGATGATGATGTAGTTAATCATGTAATAAAGTCCCATACACACCAAAATTCCTTATATGAGACACAACTAATGAGAGTTTGGTGCTAGATTTTGGTCAAATGGTGATTTTGGCTAAAAGATGAATTTTGATGATTACGATGGTTTATATCGTAATTTGGGTAGCATAAAACTTTAAAAAATCAGTAGTTTAAGGGAAATAATGATCTAGAGGCTTATTTGGATTGGGAAAAGAAGGTGAAATTTGTATTTGATTGTCATCAATATTCAGAGGAAAAAAAGGTAAAACTAGTTATAGTTGAATTCACTAGTTATGTTATTATTTGGTGGGATCAACTTGTTATAGGTAGGAGGCATAGTGGAGAAAGACTTGTTGACACATGAGAGGAGATGAAAGAAATTATGAGGAAGAGGTTTATCCCTAATCATTATTATAGGGAAGTATATAATAGATTGCAATCTTTATCTCAGTGTTCTAAAATTGTTGATGAGTATTTTAAAAAGATGAAAATATTAGAGTTAATGTTTCAGAAGATAGAGAAGCTATAATGACTAGATTTTTAAATGGTGTAAATTGAGATATTACTAATGTGGTTGAATTGTAACATTATTTAGAAATTGAAGATATAGTGCATATAACTATAAAGGTGGAAAAACAATTGAAAAGAAAAGGTAGTGTAAAACTAAGTGGTTATTTGAGATCCTGATTGAAAGTTTGAATTTTAAGAGATAGAGTAATGCACAAACAAAGCCAATAACATAACCTAAAGTTATTGAACCCTCATATGTTAAAAAGCATGTTATGGCAATAAAGGAAAAATAAAGAAATAATGTTCAACAAAAGCATAAACAAGAGATTAAGTGTTTTAGGTGTCAAAGACTTGGGTATTATATATGCATCAGAGTATCCAAATAAAAGGATTATGATATTGAGAGATGATAACGAAATAAAGTCTGCTAGTGATGAATCTGAATGTGAAAGCTTGCCAACACTTGAAGATGTTAAATATATATGTTGTTAATAGTGAATCTTTAATTATAAGGAGATCTTTGAATTTTTCAGGTTAGTGAATAAGAAGTTAAGAAACAAAGGCAGATCTTTCATACTAGATGTTACATAAAAAATAAAGTATGTAATATGATTAATTATAAAATAGTCATACTTATTGTACTCTATTTTTTTTATACAGAAATAAATAATATAATTCTAAAATAACTATAAAATATTATATATGATTTTTGTTTGATAACCTATTAATTTGTCTACTCTTTGAATACAAATGAATTTATCATAAAATATTATATGCTAACTTAATGTTTGAAAAATATCCAACATTGTAAGGGTATTTTCAACATCTTAATTCTATTAATTGAATAAAGATGCATTTATGTTTTTTTTTAACTTATTAACTTAATGTTCCTTGAAAGCGTTTAATAATCTTCTTTATATTTTTCTTGTCATGTTATTATATAGGAATAACAAAATTAAACTTAGAGACAAATACATCTTTGAATATATATATATATATATATATATATATATATATTTGATTTCTTTCAAAGCTATATAATTAATTGTGAGTTAGAGCACTAAATGTCATGCGTTTTGCTGCAAGCTGACCTAAATGTTTTCTAGCATAAGAAAAGGATGTCTAAGTGATAGTAGTGTTTTTAAATAAGCAAGAAAAATCTGACACATATCATTGATTTTACTAGATGCAATAAGTTCTGTTAATTTAATAATATTATTAAAAAAAAACATCAACAGTAAATAGAGTGAACAAAAAAAATTGATAATAAATAACTCACCGTTGGAGAAGAAATAAAAGCTTGTTGAAGACTCACTGTTCTTTCACCATTGGAGAAGAAATAAAAGCTTGTTGAAGACTCACTGTTCTTTCACCATGAATATCATCCCTACCACCAGAAAAAGCTCACCAAGATGATTCTAACACCATAATGAAATGCTATATGACGACACCAAAAAAAAATACACGTGCCGCCAAAGTAACAACTCAGAAAGCAAACCAAATAAAATATCATGATGTGAGCATCTCATGCTTACATATAATCAATTAGTATAATTTAATTCAAAAACAAAAATTCTTTTAAAAATGTTAAATTTAACAAAGAACGACAAATAAAAAGACCCAATATATTTTTAAAATTAGTCAAAATCCTATAGAAAAAAAAAACAAATTATCGAAGCTAATCTCCAATTAAATAAATACTAAAGGATGCAATTAAAAACCCATAAGCTTAAAAAAAGCCAAAAAAAAAAATAACTAAGAAAACTTGAATGAATCTCTTAAATCTAAGTTAATTTTCCAAACTTGAAATTCATGAAATCCTAGACCTTGACTCAATCAATAAGCTCAATTCCCAAACAATTTAATATTGAAAGATGAAATCAGAAAAAAAATATCAATTTAAAAAACTTGACCAACAAACGCGGGCGAATCTTCCAAACTTGCAACCCTTGAAATCGAAAAAAAACTCAATTCACAACCAATTTAATGTTGAAGGATGAAATAAAAAAAAATCAATTTAAAAAATTTGTCAAATAAAACAAATAGTAATCAAAAAAATAAGGACCAAATCTAACAAATGAAAAAATTAGAGGATGAAATTGAGAAAAAATCTAATTTTATAAATTATTTCAAATAAAATAAATAGTAATAAAGAAAATGACCAAATTTGAAGGAAAAACAAATTGAAGGTGTGCTTTGAAAATTTGAGGGGTCATGCATGGCAATTGAATAGGGGAGGGTTTGAGGGAAAGACTACTTATGTCAAACCAGAGGTCCTCTAGTCATACACGTCGCCTAAAAATAGAAGGGCAATCATGACAAATCGAACATATCCCTGAAAGCTACCGTATAGTCACTGCATGCCCCTTCATGAATCACCCCAAAAGCATGAGCATTGCACACGTCAGCTACTTTTTTTAAAATAATATTTTATATTTATTAAAATATCAAATTTTCCCCTAGTCAGCTTGATAATAATTAAAAAAAATAGATGAAAATACAAAAAAACCCTTATACGCCAGTTTAAAATTTTTTGCTTTTACAAATAATTGAGTCATTTTTACTGTGCTTTAAAAAAATATAAAAAAATCACTAGATATATGTTTAATTTGTTTTGCTTTTTAAGGATAATTTAGTCATTTCACTATCCTTAAAATGTTAAAAGACTAATCTGCCCTCCTTCAATCCTACCATGACTAATTCCCTGACCATATTGTTTATAAAGGATGCCCTTAATTGCCGGTGTGGTGCTTGTTTGGCTATAAACATTTCTTTTTTTGTTTTTTTTTTTGGTAACCCAGGGTGTCCGGGCCAGCTTACGCGCACCACAACTAATCCCCGGACCCACTGAACACCCTGCAAGCCCAGTAGGCAGGTAAAATACCGCGGGGGTGACAAGCGTGCACGCTGAGACTCGAACCCAGGTGACCCTTGCCTCTGCCGCTGGGCCAGAAGCCTCGGTGCGCTAAGGCTATAAACATTTCTTATTAGAGAAAACAAAAGATTCAATTTGTACGTAAAATACCACGCAAACGAAGGTACTTTGAGAGGGAGGTGAAAGCAATATTTTTTAAGCTTTACACAAAGCAAGTGATATATAAGGGATGCTCTTAAAACTCTTTCTTTTTTCACAAAGGTTTTTTTTTTTTTTTTGTCAATTTTTAAAAAAAGGCTAATGCCATTCTTTTCTTTGAAAAAGGAAAAAAGAAGAAGTCTGATATCGAATGGGAGATGATAACGTAACTGCGTGAGCTTTGCTGTTGAACAAAGACAATGATGGGCACTGCTTGTTTGACTGCAGGAAGAGATTATTGCAGGACTTGTGGGAGACAGCGAAAGCATTTATTTCCTCAATAATTCATTCCCATTTTGGCTTCTGCTGTTTTTATTCCCTCCTTCCCTTCTGCTACTGGTTATCACTGCTCACTCATCTCCTTCATCCTCTATCACACGCATATATCTCAATTATTCCCTTGTCTGGCAAACCTAGCTCATCATCTCTTCTCATTCACACTTGATGGAAGAAAAGAAAAGAAAAGGTACAAAATATTTTACGTGCATGCGATGTTATGTATCTCCTCATACGTGCCATTCACGAAGATTACTGGCCATGGGAGCTCTGACCTATTTATCACGTCAAGATGGCTTTCGGGCTTCAAAAAAGAAGAGAGAAAGAGAGAAAGAAACTAGACTTATAAGGTCGAGACCTCTTCAGGAGTACGATGTGCATTCAGCTAGGGCTTCTAGGGTGTAAAATAATAGTACAGTTATTCTTGTCACCATGCGAGAAAGATAATTTTGAGTTTGTCATTTGAGAAAAAAAACTTAGTTTTGTACTTTTTTACTTGAGTAAAACATAGACTTCAAATTCCTTTTTTATCATTTGATTTCGAGTGCTCATTCAAAGTCTTATTAATTAAAATCCACACTCTTCAATTCTTTTTTTTTTTAACTTTAGATGATCACACTAGCTTACATGTATCTTAAATTAATTTCACGAGTCCTGAAATTAATAACCATATAAGTTTCTAGTGGTCTTAAAGTTTGTGGGACTCAAACTGGTGATATTTAGAGAGCAAACTCAGGGTCTGACTAGTTAAGTTATACCCCTCAGAATCTTTTCTATTTAATTCTTCATCAATAAAGAGATGATCTATTTTTTTTAAAAAAAAATAGAATTTTGTTTAGATTTATTGTAATTTAACCCATATAGGCAAAGGAAATGTTTTTCCAAAAACAAGGTTTTTCTAATTAACATATGCTAATTATTTGTGCAATTTCATTTTCATAATTAATCAAACTCTAACCAATAATTTAATAAGATTTATTATGAAAAAAAAAAAGAAGAATTAAAATAAATTAGGTTTAATTACAATTAGGTGTTTTTATTAAAAATGTCATAATTGACGTATAATTAACGAAGCTCAAACTACCCCCCTCTTTGCTCATCATTACAATTTCTGCATCAAAATGAAGAAGCTGTAAAAAGAAAAGTTTGATGCCCTCGAAGAAAAAGATCACATCACATCATATCAGATCATTACTGAAAGAAAAGATATGGCTTTCATGGCACCGAATCTCACTAACAGACTCCAAAAACCCACTCACAAAGTCCCAAAATCAGTATTCAATTTACATCATGCCTTACAATTCAGTCCTCAATTTCCAAAATCATGATAAAATTCCCCAAACTTTGTTTTTCTTCACAAATCAACCCCCCTTTTCACACACATTATAAAACTTAAAGTTTTCTACTAAAATCACCTATTAGATTCACCCATAGTTGAATTTATTTGGCATAGCAACTGATAAAAATACCATAAATTATTTATATTTTCAAAGGCAGATTCTCTTACAAGTTCAAAAATTCTCTTTTATGGATATATCATGAAATATTTCAATACCCCACATCGACTGTAAAATATCTAAAAGCATGTTGCCTTACGCGTAAAGTGTTGCTGTAATAGGATTTTAATTAATAATCTTCATTGTTTTTTAAAAGCAAAATATTGACAATTTAATCTAAGATAATGATTTTTGGAGTGAATTTTCAGCCTATTGGTTAATAAATAATTAATTGTAATTAGCATGCAAACTCCTAGCTGCCATGATTAATTTGAAGAAAAAAAACTGAACATTAAAAGATGGCTAATAAAGTGAATTTTTTTTTTATAAATAGTACTGTTTACAAAAAAAAACTTACAAAATAACACAATTTAAAATAAAATATGATGAATAGAATTATTTGGTACATGTTGCAGTTCCCAAATACGATATTTAAAGAAGTTGCGATTAAAAAATGCTACATTTAAAGATGTTATAATTAGGAAGCGTGGTAACTTAAAATATCGTGTTTGCAAACCATGACATCTTACAAAATAAAAGCATACAGTTCTTCTTCTCCCCCCCAAAGAATAGTTGTCGCGCACACCCTTTCTTCCACCATTTCCAACCATCTCGAGCTCGAAAACCACCATGAATCGATAATTTTCAACCTTATCACACCCAAAAAACTTCATCTTTTCATCTTAAAGTCTCACTTCAGATGTTTTTTAATTGAAAACCACCACCCCAACGCTGTTATCATTCCCTAGTCATAACCACCACATTGCCACCATTCCTAGTTCGATAAATCAAGGTAAATATCCCACATTACTCTTAATTTTTATATATATATTATGGTTTGTTGATTTGAGATAAATTAGGATTTAATTAGATATGACTGCGTGCAATTGATGAAGTAAATAATATCAATTAGGTAGGAATTAAATTAATTAGGGTTTGCGTTGAATTTTAGGATAAAATGTTGTAATTAGGATTTGATTTTATACAATCGAGCTTGAAAATAACCAATTAGGTAGAAAATAGATCAATTAGGCTTTGTGTTGAATTTTGGATTTAATTCTTGTAATTGGGTATCTTGTTTCAATTGTGATAAATTAGATACTAAATGATGCAATTATGATTGATTTAATGTAATTGAGCAAGAAATAATATCAATTAACATCAATTAGGATTTGCGTTGAATTTTGATATTAATTATCATAACTAGGTATCTTGTTTGAATTGTGATTAATTAGTTATGAATGAATGCAACTAGAATTGATTTTATACAATTAAGCATGACAATAACATCAGTTAGGTAGAATTAGATCAATTAGAGTTTGCATTGAATTTTGAGATTAATTATTGTAATTGAGGATTTTGTTTTAATTGTGATAAGTTAGCTACAAATGGATGTAAGTAGAATTGATTTCATGTAATTGAGCATGAAAATAACATCAATTAGGTAGAAATTAGATCAATTAAGTTTTGCATTGAATTTTGGATTTAATTTTCATAATTGGGTATCTTATTTCAATTATGATAAATTATCTATGAAATGATGCAATTATGATTGATTTCAAGGAATTGAGAATGGAAATAACATCAATTAGGTATAAATTAAATCAATTAGGCTTTACATTGAATTTTGACATTAATTGTCGTAATTGGGTGTCTTGTTTGAATTGTAATAAATTAGATATTAATTGCGCAACTATGATTGAATTTATACAATTAAGCATGAAAATAATATCAATTAAGTAGAAATTACATCGATTAGAGTTTGTGTTGAATTTTAAGTTTAATTGATGTAATTGAGGATTTTGTTTCAAATGTGATAAGTTAGCAACAAATTCATATAATTATGATTGATTTCATGTAATTGACCATAGAATAACATCAATTATATAGAAATTAGATCAATTATGCTTTGCATTGAATTTTGGATTTAATTTTCTTAATTGAGTATCTTGTTTCAATTGTGATAATTTAGCTATGAAACAATGCAATTATGATTGATTTAAGACAATTTAGCATGTAAATAATATCATATAGTATAAACTTGATTGGTGTTTGAATCTGTTTTGTAATAAAACAGTAAGTTGTTTTTGTTTGTGGATTAAAGATTTTGAAAGTATATTGACCAATTTGATATTTTTAGTGCAAATTCATGGTTCATACTAGTATGTTTTGGCATATAGATGTTAAAAATATCAAGTTTTGAATCCAAATAGCATGAATATATTTGTTGTTTGGCTTTGATAGTTTCGAACTTTGGAACTCTATGCATGTTATTAATTATTTGATGTTATTTGTTAGTTTTTTGGATTCAAAGATGCTTGGTATTGATAATGTAGTTTGTGAGAATCAAAAGTAGTTTATTTAGAGGCCTAGAAGTCCATTTCTAGGGTTTAATAGTGTTGGGTATATCTGGGTATTTTTTTAGGTTTTAAGGTATTTTTTTTTTCTTTTTTGCTCTTAGAAAGAACATTATCTTAGCCTCATGATTTGGATTTTTTGTTCAACTCTTTGCACTAAACCATTCGGGCAACTTGACTAGTAAATAATCTAAGATTTGTTTGTATCAATAACAAGTTTTTGAGGGTTTTAATCCTACGGTTTTGGTTTTAAACTGAAATCCACTTTGAAAAAATCGTGTTGATTCTTTTATAATTAAAGTGAATGACTGTTAGATTACAGATCCTTACATGATTTCCAACATGTCTATATCTTTGTTTTAATTGTATCCGGTTTACCTTGGATGTTCTTCGAGGTCTTGAGTTGTTCTTAATTTTTTTTCTATGTTTGATCCATTTTTGGTGTCAAAGATTTTTGTGTTTCTGTGTTTTTTTTTTTTAAGTTTGATTCGCTTTAAGTTTTAGTTTTATTTTTGGTTTAGCTTTCAGGTCAAATCAATGTTTTTTATTTAGTTTATGCGGACCAAATATTTCAGGTCAACTCGACTAGGTCAACTCGGTCGGGTTAAAATTATAACAAAGGTTAAGATCATGTTTGGTTAGCAATGCTTTTTATTAAAGGTCGTTTTGGTTTAAGGGTGTATTTGGCAAACACCCTTTAGACCTATTTTGACAGTTTTGGTTTTTTTAAAAATGAATTTTCACCAAATATGGCCTTATAAAAAAATGTTATTTACTTGTTGCATATAACTCAATCCTTACAAAAATTGCATTTCATTTATAAAAAGGAGGAAAAAGAGATTTAGCATTGTTTCTTTAGAAAATTCCTTAAGGATTTGGCTAATATTTCAATAACCCTAAAAATTTAATTCCTAAAAATTAATAGTCAACATTCTGGTAAAAATATTGGACTTACCAATAGGCTGGTATTTAAGTACTAGGAGTTGACTAGAAAATTCTCTTAATTATTTTAGATATTCACCAATTAATTGAGAGTATTTTTTCACCATAATATATGAGTTATGGAAAACACTTTCGTCTTCCAGAATAGGTGAACCCTATCACGAAACCTGCATGAATTCTTCCTATAAGAATTTACTCGGGCATACGAGCCCATAATAAATTTAAAATCTCAAATTTATACATGAGCGTAAATCTTCATTTTGAGCCATAGATGAACCACTAGTTAGGAACCCATTAACACCTTTAAACTATATCCAGACTATACAATGCAGCTTATCTCAGGTATGGTGCGTTATGGGTGCTAATACTTTCCTTATCCACAACTAGTCCCTTATCCTGGAATTTCAGATAAGGCCAGTCCATCCGGGTCTTCTAGGACCCTGAACCACACAACTAGATCGCGACTCCTTAATCCTGACGCCGCAATAGCGCGCGTGCACATTCTACAACTAAACTTGCTTGCAAGTTGGAGGTTTATGTGATTCCTCCTCATCTTTGTAAGGTTAAGTGTGTTCATCCATCTAACACATAGTCTAATGCTCTCATATAACTCCCAGCAATTTAAAAAAAATTATTTATTTATTCAAATAATAATAATAAATTATTCATGATTCTTTATTTTAAAGAGCATGGATATGATAATATTTTTCAGAGAGCTAGCTAAAATGGCTTTTTAGCCATTTTATCTAAAATCTAACTAAACTAAGGAGCATGAATATGGATGTTCTAATAGGTATTATAGAATCCTTACTTTAAGGATGACATGGCATTTACTGCTATTATTTGTACTAAAAGCAATGATATTTGGACATCAATGATCCCCCTGTTGTTCTTTAAGGTGGTTGAGTTACATTTTCCAATTATGTGATACTAATTTAGCTTCCAACAACACGTCCTAGTTAAAATTGATATAAGCGATGTGTTGCACACTATAAGTCGTAGAGGTAAAAACAACAATTATGACTGGTTGAGCCACCATCAAACTTATATATCACAATAAAATGTATAGAGGAATAAGATGTTTACAAAGGTTCATAATGTGACTCTAGAAAAGGACTATGTGGTTTAATATTGGGTAAAACATGTCAAATCATTACATTGGACCTGGAGCATATTCTTCTATAGGAGGATATGGAGCATGAGCCACATGCATAACAAATTCAAAATACTATAAGTATTTGTTACTTTTAAAAAATTAATATAGGATAAATGATGCGAACCCGAAGGGTTAGAACCTTTAAATCCATATGCAAGAAAGAAATAACTTAATAAAGCTAAAATTAGATTACGTTAAAGAACCTACCACAATGATTACTTGAACCAAGTGATACAAACCCGAAGGATAAGAATCATTGAACCCACATGTAAAAGAAACAACCCAAGAAAGCAAAAATCATATTATGATAAAGAACCCAACACAATGATTACCTGAAATAAGGTACAGAAGTTATTGGATGAAAAAACCTGAACATTATGATTATAATGAATCATGAAATGGAAGTATAAAGGAAGAATGTCATAAAGACAATTGATCTTTGATAAGTCTAAGAAAAATTTAATGAAGAACCATAAGTATGAGCAATTTCACCACACATAAAATATTATTCTAAAATTAAAGTTTGTAAATAAAAACCTAAAAAAAAGTTAAATAACCCTATTTATAATAGGTAAAAAAAAAAATCTTAAACAATGTTAAAAAAAATAATAAAAGAGTTCTAAATAAAATAAGAAAAAGAATTCTAAACTAACTAGGAAACTAATGTAAATCTCGCACATTAGATTATAAGCTTTATCACAACGCCTTTCAAATGTCTAATCACTATAAAATTATAACCTTATTGAAAAAAAAATCCTTTAAAAACTTCTAGAAAAAGATTAACCCGATCTAATGGTTGAATTGAAATTTATACTTATTAGTGTAAAACTATGTATTAGAAAAAAAAAAAAAAAGAAGCTCAAAACCACTTTTAATGTCATTGAATAATAAGGATTATTGTTGCATAAAGAATATTTGCAAAACAAGGATTGGTAAGGAATCCTTGCAAAACAAGGATTCCATATGTAATTAAGTCATTTCCTTATAGAAGCCCACAAATCATATATAAAACAATCATTTTTTGACTTTCCTTATTTGCTGGAAAATTTCAAGCCTTAAATTAGATACATTGTTCTCTCTCGTATGGATGGAAAGATTGAGATTTCTCATTTCCATCCCAATTAGAATCATAGTAAAATTTCACCCGTAACTTCAAATACAGCCTAAACAGTACACAAAGATCTAGACTGACTATGGAATATGAACAAGATTAGTCAACCATTATCCAGGCTGGCAGATTTAAAATGTTTTAATATAAAAGTCTTGAATCTACCTAATCAAATTTTCTCAAATCTTCTTAGTTTTAGACCATATAATAGGCCTAATTGATATCTCTAATGGATCCTTTGGTGATGCTTGTTGATTCTCATCACCAAGGCACCAAAATTAATTTAATAAAAAAATCCCAACCCTATGATTATAATGAATCACAAATTGAAGGTATAAAGAAAGAATACCACAAAGACAATTGATCTTTGATAAGTTGAAGAAAAATTCAATGAAGAACTAAAAGTATAAGCGACATTGCCACACATAAAATATTATTATGAAATAATCCAATCTCCTAAAAAAACCTAAATACAAGCTATATAATCCTATTTATAATAGGTGAAAAATAATATTACAAAATAATAAAAGAGTAATAATCTAAATAGGAAAAAAAAAATCTTAAACCAACTAGGAAAATAATGTAATTATTGCACAGTTGCATCCAAACCTTATCACAAGACCTTTGTGATGTATGATCACTATGAAATTTTAACCCTATATAAAACAAGGCTTTTTAGACACTTCTAGAAAACGTTCAGCCTAATCTAATGGTTGGATCGAATGTTACACATGCTAACGTAAAACAATGTATAAGAAAAAATAACGCCCAAAACCGACTTAAGCTTGTCCAACTTTTGCACGAATCATTTTAATTAAAACCTAATCATTCCTAGTTGAATTCTGAAGACTTGACTTGCCTAAAATATCTTGAATAAGCCTATTGAATGTCTCTTTAAGCTTATTGGACCATGGCCTTATAATTGGCCAATTGACATCTCTAATGAATTATTTAGTGTAGTTTATTAATTCTCATCAATAAACAATGCATCTTATTTATGGTTGCGCTCTCTCTCTCTCTCTCTCTCACACACACACACAGGGGCGGAGTGAAGGGGGGCAAGCAGGGGCCCGGGCCCGGGCCCCTGCAAGAATTTTTTTTTTTAGGGGTAAAACAGAAGTGTGAATTAATAGGAACTAAGGCTGTGGATATCTGCCAGGTGATGAGAACAAAAGGCTGAAAAGGATGGTCCCACAGCCCACCAACTTTGTGTAATTAATTAATGGATTGTGATAAAAAAAAAATGCCTACGTGGAAAGTAATAGGCTACAAAGTGATCAATGTGTTTCTTGTTTTTTCTCTCCCTATAGGCTACAAAGTACAACCCTGATATAAATTGTTGCAATTCCAACGCAGCCTATCAAAACAAAAACAAGAATAAAGATCCTAAACAGAATTTTTGTGCGGAAAGATTGAAGTAGAGTATTGTTTGATTTATTTCTCAGTAAACAAAACAAGATACGTAATTGGATATCGATAACTCAAATTTAAAATATAATTTTATTTTATTTTGAGATGTTTATTAAGAATTTAATAAGATTTTTTTATAATTTTATAATTTTTGCTTTTTTTTTTCAAATTTGCTAGTTCTAACAATTGTTTTTTGAACTCTTGTTATAGTGATTTTTTTTTTCTAATTGATTAGATATATTTTATTAGTTTGTTTTGATTATGCATGGACTTTTTTTTATGTTTTGTTATTAGCAGAGCCACCAAAATTATCAATTTTTTCTCACTATATATGTTTTGATTTTAGTTTGAACCATGAACAAAATAAGAAGAATTGATTCTTTTTTTGAAAAAAAAAGGAAAAATATTGACAACTCACAGCCTAGTGAACCAACTCCAAGTAATGTTGAAGTTATGGTTGAGCAGCCTCTATGTGCTTCAGTTTACAAAGAACCTGCGCTGATTAGTGAGCAGCCTCTTACTAGAATCGATATTGCTAATTTAATTAGAGATCCAAGCAATCGTCCTCAAATTTGGGAATACCCGGTTAATCAACAAGATGAAATTTGAAGGGCATACATTAATTTGGGGCCATATCAACCTTTGATGTCTGAATATCCGCTAACTGGTAATAAACATCCTCGTCGATTTCAGTCTCATTGGTTCAAAAGTTATCCGTGGCTTGAATATTCAGAGAAAAATACTGCATTTTGTTTCCCTTGCTATTTATTTCCAAGTAAACCATCTAGAAAGCCAGGATCAGACACATTTACTGTTAAAGGATTTAATTCTTGGAAGAAAGTTAATGATGGGGAACGATGTGCTTTTTTGACTCATATGGGAAAAGATCCAAATTCAGCTCATAGATTTGCTACCAGGTGCTTGGAAAATTTGAAAAACCAGTCATGTCATATTGAGAAGGTAGTTAAGAGGCAAACTACTCAAGAAATTCAGAATAATCGATTGCGTATTAAAGCTTCAATAGATATTGTTCGTTGGCTCACATTTCAAGCATGTGCTTTTAGAGGGCACGATGAACATCCAGAATAAAAAAACCGAGGTAATTTTCTTGAAATGATGGAACTTTTAGCATCATACAATGAACAAATAGGTGCTCTTGTTTTGGGTAATGCTCCATAAAATGCTAAATACACCTCACATCAAATTCAAAAAGAAATTTTGCATGTCTTTGCTAGAAATGTTTAGTCTTCAATTCATCATGAGATTGGTGGTGCAATATTTTTTTTAATTGTTGATGAAGCTCGAGATGAATCTAGAAGAGAGCAAATGGCCCTTGTTATTAGGTTTGTTGATAGAAATGGATTTATACGAGAACGATTTTTGGATATAGTTCATGTCAAAGATACAACTGCTGCAACTCTTAAGGAAGAGATTTCCTTTGTTTTATCTCATCATAATCTGGATGTTCAAAATATTAAGGGTCAAGGGTATGATGGTGCCAGTAATATGCGTGGAGAGTGGAATGGTTTGCAAGCTTTATTCATTAATGATTGCCCTTATGCATATTATGTACATTGCTTAGCTCATCAATTACAATTGGCTCTTATTGCTACAGCTAGAGAAATATCTGATGTTCACACTTTCTTTCAGAACTTGATTTTTATTATTAACATTGTTAGTGCTTCTTGCAAGCGTAATGATGAATTATGGGCTTTTCAAGCAGCTATAATTGAACATTTAGTTGATATTGGTGAGATTGAAACGGGTAAAGGAGTTAATCAAGTAGGTGGTTTGCAACGACCTGGAGATAGCAGATGGAGTTCGCACTTCAAATCAATTTGCAGTTTGATAAAAATGTATGGGGCAACTTGCTTGGTTCTTGAAAACATTGCTTTAGATGGATCTACTTATTCTCAACGTGGTGATGTGGTTTTTTCATTTAAGTTGCTAATGTCATTTGATTTTGCATTCATCTTACATATAATGAAGGATGTTATGGGAATTACTGATATGCTTTGCCAAGCTCTGCAACAAAAATCTCAAGACATTTTAAATGCTATGCATTTAGTGACTACCACAAAGACTTTAATTCAGAAGTTAAGAGATGATGGTTGGAAAACTCTTTTAGAAGAAGTGACATCATTTTGTAAGCATCAAGACATTGAAGTTCTTGATATGGATGCTTGTTTCTCTAGTGTGGGACGATCTCGCCGTAAACAAAAATCAGTAACAGTTGAACATCACTACCGAGTTGATATATTTACAGCTATCATTGATCAACAATTGCAAGAGCTAAATAATAGATTCAATGAGCAGGCAATCGAGCTTCTTAAGTTGAGCACAACTTTAGATCCTAGAAATAGCTATAAACTATTCAATGTTGAAGATATATGCTTACTTGTTGAAAACTTCTATCCTCAAGATTTTTCTGACCAAGAAAAAATTCATTTGAGACTTTAGTTGCAGCATTATGAGCTTGATGTACCCAATCATCCAAAGTTAAAGAGCATGTCATCGATTGCTGATTTATGTCAAGGACTGGTTGAAACAGGAAAATCAACAATTTATCCACTAGTTTACAAGTTGATTCAGCTTATTTTGACTCTTCCTGTTTCGACAGCAACTACTGAACGAGCTTTCTCAACGATGAAGATTGTTAAAACAAGACTGCGTAATCGGATGGAGAATGATTTTCTTGCAAATTATTTGATTGTCTACATAGAAAAAGAAATTGCTGAAAGATTCACAATTGATATGATAATCGATGATTTCTATTCTATGAAAGAACGACGAGCACAATTAAAATAAATATGTAAGAATCATTCTTTATTATTTTTTACTTTATTTCAAAGTTTATCAAACATAAATAATGCTTCGCTTTAGCTGATGTTTCTTTTATACTTTGTATGTTTATATTTGATAGGTATAAAGACCAACAACATTAAAGTGATAGATACATCATGAAGATGAAATTAACTTCATTGCTTTGATTGAATTCGGTATTGCTCCAAACCTTTTACCTTATACAAAGGTCATTATATGTTTGTAATAAGTTATTTGAATAAAACTAAATAATGCAGGTTTTTTTTTACAACTCATGTATAATAAATTAAAACAAATATTATATATTGTTATATTATTTTTGGTCACCCCTAACAAATAATCCTAGCTCCGCCCCTGCACACACACACACACACTGAATATTAGGTTGGCTTGTTGTTATAAGAGAGTTAAAAAGCCAGATTTGATCTTCATGATCTTGATGATGATGACCTAATATATTATTATGCATCTTATCTACACCACTTATTTATTTGGTGTAGATAGCCTTGCTTATATGTTTTTAGTATATTATGTTCTGTTATTTTGTTAAATTATATTTTACATGTATTTTAGTAAATTAGTATAATTGCTTTAGTAGTTGTTTTAGATTGAGATTTGAATATTTGAATTTTCAAGTTTATAATGGAATATTTTTGTTCACCTATTAAGAATTTCAAATCAAAATTTTACAAGTGATATGTGAATGAAGACAACAAGATTAAATATAATTATTATATTAATATTGTTGGAGGTTTTCTTGTTTGAGAATTTATTAATATTCATTATTTTTTCATTTACCATATTTAGGTTTTTTAGAATTTAAATTTAGGTATTTATAGGTGAACAAAGTCAATATTAATACGTTGCTTATTACAAAAACTAATTATCGTTATAAAGGTAATAAGAGTTTGGGGTTAGGGATTAGGTAGTTTTTATGATTAAGATTTTGGAGCAGGGTATTGGTCAAGTTTACGTTCATTATGAATTGTGTTTGGTATTGTGGTAGCTGTTGTAGTTGTGGTTTGAAAAAAGTTGTTTTATAAAAAGTACTTTTGATTGAGGTTGATTTAGTATTTATATATGTTTGGTTAAAACTGTGGTTGAAATTGAGGTTGAACAAAAAATAGTTTAATGTGTTTGGTTAATAATGCTTTTGAAATTGAGGTTATAAAATAATTTTAAAAAATATTTATTAATATTGATGGTTTTTAATTTAAATATTGTAGATTTAACTATTGTTATTACATCATAAAAATAAATAATACTTTATATAAAATATTTTTTATTGTTCCATTAAACTATCTACAATTTCATCACGTATAAAATACATCCGACAAGGACTAAGCGCGCAATAACATCATGTAAAATATAATCAGGAACAAAATTGGGATTGCGATCAAATTCTGCAAATGCTACGTCATCAAGCGATTTCTGTCTAATTTATGTAGTGTCATTGAATAATGTTAAACACTAGTTTTTCGAATAAAACACAATTAAAAAATAAAAAATAATTTTTATTTTTTATTTTACTAGGTCGGACCTGATTCAATGCATTTTGAGTTTTGAACCGGAACCGGTCCGACCGGAACAGTGTCTGTTCATGCTAATTAATTAGCATGAACAGTGCGCAAGAATAGTGGTTCTAGGCGCGCCATTGTTTACTGTTGAAACAAAAGCGGCGGGAAGCTGCTTCGTGAAACCCCGTGTTTGGAACGCAGTAACAGGTGGGGTCCATGAACAATAAAACCTGTTTTTTTTGTAACCAAACATGCAAGAGCTGCGTTTTGTTTAAAACACAGCCGTAGCCGCGTAAACAAACGCAGTCTTAGTTTAGAGTTTGATATATGTTTTTTTTAAATCTCATGTTAAATGCATTAAATTATGATATTTTATTTTTTTTATTTGTGTTATTTGGCTAATTTTTTTTTAAGGGTGCTAACAAGCCAAAATACCACTAATAAAGCATATGAAAGTTGAAGCAGCAAGAATTCGAAAGTTAGAGAGCGGTTCGTTCATCAATCAGAAGTTGGTGACTGCTCTGATAAAAGAAGGGAAAGAATCGTTACAGTACGTACGTTACGAATGGTAAAGCACTTTAGCGCAGGCGTGAAAGTTTCGGTTTCAACAACTCTCTCTTCCAGCTGCTCTTTCTCTCTCTCCTCTCTTTAATTACATCGTAACGTAAAGGATAGAGAGAGAGAGAGAGAGAGAGAGACCTTTCTTCTCTCTTAGAAAATCTTTTGTTGTCATTATGTCATCACTGTACACTATCCTGCCTTTACTGGTTTTAATTTGTTTTATCTGACTGTGCTCGTCTGTTTTTGAAAACCGTTTTTGGTTTTCGTCGCTTTTTGTTTCCGGTGACGGACGATAGGGCTGGAGAGGGCGCAATGCACGTGCGGGTTCATCTCTCACCGCACACGTGTACGGTGAGAGGTGAGTTTGTTGTTAACGATTCCTTATCAGAGGAAAAAGAGGGTCAGAGGTGAGAGGGTGCATCATTTTTTTTGGCAGAAAGGGAGGAGAAATAAATAAATTATTATAACTGTTATAAAATTAATATTTAAAACATAAGTAATGTATGAAGCTCGTAATATCATACTGTCTTGCAGGAGTGACAGATCAATTCTGACTGGACTCCTAACTAGATTTTGGTTCTTGTGATTTAAGTCAAGTTCTTACCTCTCACGTGCTTGTAGTAGTTTATTTTAGTGAAACTCCGGGTGAAAAAAAAATTAAAAAATTAATTATATCGAGAAATTTAAAAAAAAAATTGAAAAAATCAAATTGAAAAAAAACCGATTAAAATTTTAAAAAAACCGACCGGTTCGGTTCAGTTTCAGTTTTATAAGAAAAAAACCAAACCGAGCCCAAACCAGAAAAAACCAAGCCAAACCGGGGAAAAACCGAGTCAAACCAAGCCAAACCGATTTGAACCGGTATTTATCCTAAAAAACTGAACCGAAACCGGTCGATTTGAACCGGTTTATATAATTTAACTCATTGATTTCCTAACTTTGTTACTTTTCATCTATATTACTTGTATTTTGATATAAAAAAAAAATAATATACTGTATAATTTGGCTCATGGTGTGTAGTGCTGACCTTGTGAGATTTGTTGATTGTATAATAAAAGCAGTGGTAAGCCCACATTGTTTCTTATCGCTAGTTTATTGCCAATGTTGATTATTTGCCTAATTTGTAGTATTTCTTATCATTTATTTAGATTATTTATAAGCGATTTAATTTGAATGTTTGTAAAAATTCAATAAGGATTTGAATTATGTTGAATTTTCAAAAATGCTCAAAACAAAATATGTTCAAATAATTCCAAAATTAAGATATGACATTAATATATCCCAAAACTCATAATTATTTATATTTGTAATATTTTTTTAAAGTTTTCAAATTCAAGATTTGATGAAACACTATTTACAACTAAACCATATTTTTCTTTTTGTGATTTCTTTTATCTTTTTTTTTTTTACTAATTGGAAATAACAAATCACAAACAATCTTCTTCTTCCTCTTCCACTTATTATTATTATTATTATTATTATTATTATTATTATTATTATTTTAACTTTTGTCGTAACTAGGTTTCAAATTATGACAACGATAAAATAATTTAAAACTAAAAGATAAAGGGATATAATCTAAATTTAGAGTCTTATTCTGATACCAAATGAATTGAATCATATGGATATAAAAATCTAGAAATTCACAGTCAAATTAACCATTCTTAAGAAATCTAAATTTAAACTTATAATTGAACTTGACACAATGATAACCTATACTAAGGTACCAAGACTATAAGTAACCAAACCCCTACTCAATACCTATGAAGAGATGCAAATGAGAAGTATGGAAGACGCCACAAATCTTAATTATTTCTTTGATAAGTTAGAATAATTCAATAAAGAACTAAAACAATAGAATTTTCTCTCATACACAATATATGTGGCAAACAATATATATTACAATAACAATGAAATAATTCAAAAACTAAAAGATAAAGAAGTATAACATAATTTTAAAGTTTTGCTCTGATACCAACTAAAATAAACTCATGGATATAAAGATCTAAAAACTCACAGTCAAATTGACCCTTTCTAAGAAAGCTAAATTTAGGCTTGTAATTGAGTTTGACATAATGATAATCTATATTGAGGCACCAAGACTATAAGTAACCAAATTCCCACCCAATACCTATAAAAGATGTGAATGAGAAGTATTGAAGATGTTATGAAACTTGGTTAATTATTTGATAAGTTAAAGTAGTTTAATAAAGAATTAAAAAATAGAATCCTCTCTCACACACCACGTAAAAACAATAATGTCTTACAAGACTATTTATACTTTAGAGAAACTAAGCCCTAGTTGATCTAATGGGCTAACATCAACCAAAATTTTAAAAATAATATTCAATAATATTCAAATTTTAGTCAGTTTAATCTATGTATAAATAAGGTCTGATCCATCTATTTCATTGGCTTAATTAATTTTAGTATTATGGGTTGACCATGGAGGGCCTATTGGGCAACTATAGGACTTATTTCTTTCCATGTATTTTACAGATGCCAACTATAGGAGAATTCCTTATTATGTGGAAACATAGTTGGCTAAGAAAGAATTAATTGTAATAGTTTTTTTTATTTGTTATGGACTCCAATGGGCAGTACAACACATATTCAGCTAAGGGTTCTTTTCAAGTAAGGATTTCATTCAACAATTGTTTTTTTTTCTTATCCAACTTAACATTACATTTTAGAATTCTTATTGAAATCGCTATTGTCTTAAATGGTTGATAGAACCGGTCGACCGATTGATCGACTAATAGGGAAATTTAAGAACTTTAAGAGAAATCGATCGACCGATTTAGTTACCAAATTAATTTGGTTAACCATTAGGCTGATAGTGTTGTCACTAAAAAAAAATTGGCCTCGTTTTGACATTGACAAAGAAGAAAATTGTGTACAAATTGCATCCAAAAGTTAAGGTCATTATAGAAGTTCCCACCCAACAATTATAAAAAAATATGAACGAGAAGTATATGAAAGATGTCACAAAAACAATTATTAATTGATAAGTGAAGATAGTTCAATGAAGAATCAAAATGTGTAAAAATCCTCTCGTAAATAGTGACACAATATCCATATAAAAAATAACTATCAATTTGTCTATCTAACCCTCAAAAGAGAGTATTTATAATTTACAAATAAAAAAAACTCTAATGAACTAATAGGCTAAAAACCAATTAAAAATAAAAACCCTAAGTATATAAAAAAACAAAACCCTATTCCGAAACAACAAACCAAAAACTTATGAAGAACAAAGTTGCCGATTCATTGTAGAAAATAATTAAATAGCCGACTTGAACTCTTGACAAAACAAGAGGCTGTCAACTTTGAGTCCTTCTGTAATAAAGACTCCTTGCTTTAATTAGACCCCACATGTTACCGAAACTTTATAATATTATGTACCGCTGATCTTTGAAAGAAATATTCTGCCAACTTGATAAAACTAATATGCCGACTATTTTGTCCCACAAAAACTAAAGAATCCTTGTTATAATTAATTCTAGTTGCCGACATGGAAATCCTAGGTAAAATAACCCTAATTATTGCCATCTATATTGTACTTGTAGAAAAAAATTGCTTGCTAAAAAAAAAAAGTTTGCTAATTACCAAACTCTAATAGCTATAAAATTTTAATTTCATAAAAAATATAAATTTTAAAACTTTCTAGTAAAATTTAAATTTAATTTAATGATCAAATTGAAAATTATAATTGTTAATATAAAATTATGCATTAAAAAATATTAAGCCCAAAAACACCACTTCTTGTCCAAACATTGCATGGATCACATTAATCAAAGCTTGATATTCGTCATAGAAGATTCTAAAAGCCTTTTTTTTTAAGGTAAAAAACTGGTAAGACCTATGATAATATCTAAAAATTATTGTGCGATATTTTCAATATTTTCCTAGTTGGTTTAGACTTTTTTTAAAAAAAAAAAAATTAATACTATTTTATTATTTTTCTAGTCTTGTTTATGATGTTTTTATCTAATATAAATAGGATTATTTAACTTGTAATTATGTTTTTTTTAGACTTGGTTTATTTCAGAATAATATTATGTGTGCAAAGTTGCTAATACTTTAAATTTTTTATATTGTTCTTTTTATACTTTCAATTCATGATTCCTTATAATCATAGAGATAAGTTCTTTTCCATCCTATAACTGCGGTACCCTAGTTAAATTAATTAATAGGAATGAATTCTTTTTCATCCAATAACTTTGTTATCTTGATTAAAGTAATTATTGTGTTAAGTTTTTTATCATAATTTAATTTTAGCTTTTTTTTATTGTTTTTTCTTGCATACAAGTTTAAGAATTTTAACTCTTCAAATACACTTATAAGAGCCGAACATGTGATCTCTGATCAATCTGACCAGTTGAGTTATAACATAAATCTCTTGACCAAACAACCAAAAAAAAATATGCTAACTCAGTTTACTATTTATTAAGAAGAAAATATGACCTCAAATCTTGAATCCTGACCTCACGTTACTTCGACGTATTAACTATCGAGTAATAATATATATTAATTTGGTTAATTATTTATATTAGCAGTGAAACTGAATTTACATGGCGCCATTAAACCATATAATTAAAGATAGAAACATTTGAACTTGACAAAACGTGATTTTCTACGAAATCACAATGGAGAGATTTCCAAAGGATATTGAAGATTAGGTCATCTTCTTGTTGGAGACAAAATGGAACAAAAAAGCAGCCTTTGTTGAAAATCGAGATGCTTCTGTACCATTTCCAACATGAGTAAATTATAAATTAGTCCCTCTAGTTTTGTAAAATAAATTAAACAGTCTCTCTAGTTTTGCAAATGACCAATTAGTCCCTATATTTTCAAAGTTATTTGTAAATTGATCATTTTCTCCTATTCTTCAAGAGACTATTTAATTCATTTTACAAAACTAGAGGGACTGAAATATAACTTACTATTACAATATTAATTGATCATTCATTTTGTTAAAGGAATGTTGTCTGCTCGGACATTATCTACAAGAACTACAAAATTCAAATTTGTTATTGGAAACAACACCACCATTAATTGAGACAAGCTTTTGTTTTATCTTACATAGTTAATGTTCTAGCTAGATCTCAAAGGAATTGTTAACCAGTTGGATTTATATATAGAAAGCACGTTGTCATGTATTATAAATTGGATTGCAAAAAAAATTTAGAACAAACTAGCTATTTGAATTACACTCTACTATGTGTTGGTAATTTTTTTCCCAAAAAAAATTAAATTTGCTGGCTACTCTAACTGTTTTTTATATAAAAAAATTCTAAATATAGATTGAAAAGCTTATACTGCATCTAATTAAATAAATTTGTGTTAATAAATGAAAACAAAATTCATTAATGATAACTATAGACAAAATTAGAAAAATTAAAAAAAAGGTCAAACGCTGCTAGATCTGGCCTATTAAGAAAAGGGTTCGCACACATTGACCTCTTTTTTTAATTGCTCAGATAGACAATGTGTATTTTGATTTTCCTTAGATTTCGACTACTCTAGTGGTCAGAAAATCAGGGTGATGATTTTTGACATAGAAATCTATTTTGACCAAAAATACCCAAAACAACCTTAGATACCTTGATAAGCTCATCAATGACATAGAAAACAAAAAAAAAAACTATATAAAAACCTAAAATCAACCCGAAAATAAAATCTTTTCGGGCTTAGATATGATTTTTAGGCATTTTGAAGGTGAAAAAACCCTAAGTGGGAATCTCCTCACCAAATAAAACTCGTTAACACCAAAATCAATCATTTTGGTGCCTTGAATTGATGTCAATTTTGATTCTCTCTCTAGTATCGGAATCTAGTCTCTCTCTCTCTCTCCTTGGACTAAAATTGACTTTGTTTTGAAAATTGGAGACATAATACATATATTTTGAAAAGTACTTGGATTACAATAAATATTTTGCCTAAAGTTAAAAAAGCCTTACATTCCTTATGCTTTTTACACTTTGATCCCTGTCTTTTAATCTCAAACTTTCCTAATTAATTAACTGAAATTGGTCTACAATTTGGTTCTATAAGGGCGAAATAAAAAAAAAAGGGAAGAAAAGAAAAAAATTCTATGAATAGTAAGTCCATAGTGTTTAGTGAGGGGATCCACAATGCAAATTACGCAGTAATTCCCCCACACAATTTAGATTTTGTTATAATTAAATTTTATGTTGCTTTTTTAAGTATATATAATTTTATTTAATTTGGTTAAAAGAATTGGTTTCTATATACGATCATGCTTATTTTAATAAAATCTTGAGATTTCACAGCATTGTTAACTAAGAAGACTAATATTTTAAAATTAAAAAAATATAAGGGATTAACAAAATAATTAGTTATTGACTTTTTATTTAATTATATAAATAACCAAGTGATATTGCAAGCAATAACATGTGAGTATTATTCATAAAAGTGATGACAGCTAGTTGTTTACTAAATTGGTGGCTTGTGCTACACCATGGGCTGAGCTGAATTTCCCCAACATAAAAAAAGATTCTTAGAAAACACCAACATTTTTAAATAGAAAAGTCCAAGAATCGAGTAATTGACTCGGTTGGGTTCAATAAACTTAGTTAATTTAATAATATGATTAAAAAAATAGACAATTACAATAAATAAACCGAACCAAACAAAAAAATGGACAATGATCAAGTCAAGATAAACTCTTACCAATATTATGAAAAAATATCCTCCTAATTTGTTAAAAGGCCTTCGTGATCTTATTTGATAACGAAGAAAAAAAATTAAATGAGAATGAGAGAACTCCATAGAAAGCAAAATAAAAAAAAATATAAGCTTAATTCCCAGCACATCAAATATTGACGGACTAAAAGTTAAAAAGAACACAAAAAAATAACTCGAGACCACTTAAGTCAGCTTCTCAAATCCATGATCTAGTTATGAGACAATAATAACCCCATAAAAAACAAATTGAATAGAATTGTGAGCTCAATTAACAAATAACTCAATGTTGATAGACGAAACTTAAAAAAATAAGCAACAAAAAAATATATATGAGTCAACCCGGTTTGACCTGCCAAGCTTGTGACCTGAAATATGAGATTGAGATAACCACATAGAAAGGAAAATGAAAAATATAATGAATTTTAATCCCCAACCAACCCAATATTGAAGGATAAAATTGATATAAAAGATCAATTTTAAAAAAGGACCTAAAAAATATCAAAGTCAACATGGGCTAATCTTTGAAACTCGTGACCCGAGGTATAAGGCTGGGACTAACCCTATAGAAAGTTAATAAAAAAAAATCATGAAGTCAAATTCTCAATCAACTAAAAGCTAAGGGATTAAATTTAAACAAAAAATCCAATATAAAAAAGAGGATTCAAAACAATACAATAAAAATCAAAAGAATGAGGACCAAATTTGACCTAGAAATAAAATGATGCCAAATGTTGAGGGATGAAATTAAAAAATAATAATTAAGAAAAGGATCAAAACACAAATAGCAATTAAAAGTATTAGGACCAAATTTGATATAAAAATAAAATGAAACCAAATGCTAAGGGATGGAATAAAAAACAAAATCAATAAAAAAAGGAATTCAAAACTAAACAAATAAAAATTAAAAGAATGAGTATTAAATTCGATATAAAAACAAAATGATATGACACTTTTGAATTTTGGTAAGCAAGTGTGAGTCTCAACTAAAGAAGAGAGAAAATATAGAGAAGAAAAAAAGGTCATCGGAGCCCTATTACCCCGCCTTCATCAACAAACATCGGGCCACCTTGAAGAGCTTAGAGTGCCGCTTCCAACTACCGTGGAAGCTAGTGTTTGGTCACTGGAGAAGGCCGCACACGTTGCTGCAACGTGGCGAGCTTCTTCCACCCGCTAACATGTGCCTAGTACGTAAGTATAAAGTTATGTAAAACAATGATCAAAACCAATTCCAAATCAAAGCAATTTTAAAGACCAAACAAGATGACAGAAATTGAGAGATTGTAAAAAATCCCAAGGATCAATAAAAAAAAGAAAACACTGTTACAGTCTATCATCAAAGTATAAGGAGGATTTTTTTTTTCTTATTACATATAAACAATAACGCTATTTAATTTGGTATACCACTTAATTCTACTCATATTATTATTTTTTATTAAGTTAGGTGTTTATTAATTCAAAACGAAAGACGTCAGCTTAAATGATTAAAGAATCCTCATTATGCCTCCGTTTGCGCCTAGAAAGTAATTAAATGTGATAAAGATATACTTGTGATTGGCAACATTCTGTTAGATAACAATCTATTCATAGGTTTTGGCAATGATGACTTTACAAGTGCGGATCTAACCATACAAATCCCTTGCGATTTAACAACTTTTGTTTTTGTCGACGGGATGTCCGGATCAACTTATGTCTATCTCAATTAATCCTTATAAGTCTTGAGATTAATGATCAAGTAAGCTTCCGGTGGTTATCAATATTGGGCGCAACCACAAAACTCAACCCAGAAATCACAGAAAAAACAAATTTTTTAATCTTAAACTCTTATCACTAAATCATTTGACGCTTTGTATGGTGACATACAAAAGATAAAGGGAAACATATTGTCAAAAGAGAAAAGAAAAGAAAAGAAGATGATTACGAGAAAGCAAACAGCAGTCTTCCTCCTCAGGAATTTCCCTTGGATGCTTGTATCCATCCTATATTCAACCAAGCAATGACAGTAGATAGGGTGGTTTTTTACAAGTCACAATCTTAGGTGTTCCATCAAATTATGTTATCTTGTCTCACCTTTTCTTTTTCACTTTTTCGGCTCATTGCTGACCATTATTTTGTTTCCTGTGTATATGAACGATGGCATGCATTTTGGACACTTAAATTACCTGAAACCTCATACATCTACGGTTTTTTTTTTTTTTTTTTTTTATCACTTGGTAGGGTTAAATTAACGGCCACCACTACATTTTAATTTTTTTAAAGAAAAAAAATTGATTAATAGATATAAAAGTGGATTAACTCGTTAAAATTTTATTAGAAATTATTCTTTAATAAAAATACTTTAATATTTTATATGAAACATGGATAAGATTAAAAAAATTATAAATAAATGAGAAATTAACTTTAGAAAAATTCATAGCTTCTATGTTTTGTTAAACCTAAAACCTTGTATCCAATAATAAAAAAAAAGAAAATTTTTTTTTCTTAAAATTTATATAGTAACAAGTTGAAAAGTTAAAAATAAATTGATAAGATATCAAAACTTTTCTCTTGGCTCAGCTCAACATGGCATGAGTCTTGGATCCTAGGCTTAAGATTAGCCTTGGATTTGAATTTGCTGGAATTTTTTTTTTTTTGACACATTAAGAATTATTTTGTGTAAGTCATTTTGTTTAAACAACTCATGAATAAACAATCTATACAGTAATCAAGTTTATTTTTGAAGTAAAAACAATTGGTTTTTAAGGCATAAAAGCCAGGTTTTTCTTATGACAAGTATTTAAGAAAAAAAAGTCATTTTTTTTCATGACAAGTAATTAAGGTAAGATTACGAGAGTTAATTCTGAACATTTGTCATGTTTTCATTGCAAGGCCTAAAGAATCACATAACATCACCATATAGTAGTTAGATTTCCACAGTTGACACCCTTTCACGAACTGGTAACTCGTCATTCTACTAAGGCTAGGGCTCACAATGTGAGCATAGAAGTGCCTGCCATTGTTGGGATATACATGCTGCGATTTTGGGCATGATTTCATACTAGTAGGGGTGAGCATCCATCTCCAGTTATCTTGTAGCATTCTCAAGACTTCAGAAGTATTACTATGAACATCCAAATTTTATATAAGAGAAGGTTCATGCATGAACATGTCAAAATCAAACGATGTCGAGACTGATACGAAGGAAATTTTGATAATTTCGACAAGGCCTTTAAATTTGAACCCCAAAAATGATGAACTTTTGTCATCTTTGACGTATAAACATGATCACGTGGTCCACTAATCAATTTATTTTCCTCAGTATTTAAGATGTGATGGATTTCTGTCTATACATGACAATCAAGTGTATATTATCCTCAATTTGACACCAAATTTCAAGTAACTAGCATGATAGTGATGTAACATAGTTAATTAACACTTACCAAAGCATCTAGTTCTATTATCTATGTGGAATAATTAGGTAGCATAATCTTGAGGGGTGTAATTTAATTGGTTAGATTTTAGGTTTGTTCTGGTCACTAGTTTGAGTCTCACAAATCTTACGGTCATTGGAGATTTACATGATCGTTAATTTTAAAACCCGTAAAATTAATCGAGATACGCGTAAGTTGGTCTAAGTACCAATTAATAAAATTAATAAAAGGAGCATTATTGAGATTGAGACATTATTATAAAAATAATTAACGAAGGAATCATGCTGCTGCTTATGTATCTAGTACACATGTATAGAAACTCACGCTTGAAACACCTCGTGCTAAGAGTTCCTTTATTTGTTTTTGGGAAAAGTCCGTTTTCTCATCGAGATCATTTAAGACATAATTAGATTTGAATGTCTGAATCGTATGTTTATTAAACAACAAGAGTGGGAGGTAGCATTTAATTTGGACTCTTGGAAAAGTAATCTGGGGATTTGATGAAAAGAACAAAGAGTCAAGAAAACGAATTGGCCAGGAGCTTTGATTCTATAGATAATTAACATAAATCCATTTATAAAGTATTTTAATCAATCTTAATTAACCATAAGTGGTGTTTGCTGAAGTCTTTGCAAACTAAACGACTTGATTCTCTTGCTGCTTAAGGAATGAAAGTAAAATATTGCTTGCTTTGTTTATTAGGCAAGATTTTGGCTGGTTTAGGCGTAACCTAGGTATACTATGCAACTCTTCCTTGCTAGCTGAGATCAACTTGGAGGCTTTTAAGTACAAGGATGGGAGGGTTCCAAATCATGGTTATCAAGTCCGTGGTCTTGGTATTCGTTTAAGAAATAATTTAGGCTTCATTAATTTCCGAAAACATCATCTGAGATGATTTTTTCTGATGATTTTTGTGTAATACAGGAGTCGTAATTTGTTCTTTCACTGTCAAAGTGCTAATCCTAATTCGGCTTGGCACATATACAGGTGCCGGAACTTGGGTTTTACCCCCACATTAGTACCTCTACGTTTTAAATTATTTTGATTAAGCCCGCAATTGTCTTGTGGTTTGATTGAGCCCCTGTAAGCTATACAGCTTCTTAATACACCCCCTCCATCGTCAATATTAAAAAAAAAGTACATAATAAAACTAACTTTGAATTAAAAAATATAAGTGATGAGTCAATTTTATTTATTTATTTATTGTAAATGTATGAGTCTGACACGCATGCCAGATTCAATACGCTTGAACTTGGCAGTACGCCAAGTTCAAGGTAGCGTGGGTCTAGCACATGTGCGAGACCTAATATGTTTGGACTTGATAGTCAGCCAAGTCCAAGGCACTTAGGCTTGGCGGTGTGCCAAGCCCAAGATAGTAGCATCGGTCTAGCACGCATGACAAATCCAATACGCTTGGACTTGACAGTTAAACAAGTTGTGGCGTGGGTCTGGCATACATGCTAGACCTAATGTGCTTGGACTTAGCAGTGCATCAAGTTCAAGGTAACGTGAGTTTGACATGCATGTCAGATCCAATATGTTTGGACTTGACAGTCAACCAAGTCCAAGGTGTTTGGGCTTGACAGTGTGCAAAGTTCAAGATAGTATGGGTCTGGTACATATAGTAGACCTATGGTGTTTGGACTTGGCAGTCAGCCAATTAAATCTAAGATAATTATCATCCTCTCATAGCATGTACAGGAAAGTGACCGCCCTCCCTTAAATCTAAACATCAGGGAAGAACTCACCTTTATAGGCTTAACTATATTTGTCATCTTAAACTCTTAATCTCTCTACACCTTTTTAGGTGTTTAAAAATCCTCCGTGAACCCACCATATTTTTATCAGGTAAGGGATATTTATCTCTCATTCAATGCTATCAGGGTAATTACCCTACAGGCCCTTCTTTTATAGACTATAAATACACCATGAGAGCTTTATAACAAAGGGTGAGGTTCACAATCTTAAACTCTCTACAACCTTGATATTTGATAAGATATTGCCTTTACCATCAGAAGATAAAAAATTCCTCCATTTAGGATTGTTTTTCTTAAAAGTATCCAAGACCACCTTAATGGATTTGGAGTTTTTTAGATTGAGAAGAAATCTAAATACTTAACGTATAAATCAGCTACTATCCCAAACACTAAAAAACCTTATATTTTTATGTTCCTGAATTTTTGAAATTCATCACTAAGCTAAATGAAATTAAAACAAAAATGATTCAACACAAACTTAATTACAAAGATAAATCGAAATCATTCAAAACTTTATTCAAGATCAATATATTATACCAATTTTATTCAATTCCCAAGCCTAATTATATTCAAATTTCCTTTTTTTTTTTGATGGATTTTTTTAATGTAAAACACCTTAAAAAAAACCCAAGTACAATGCTGAACACTTCACAAAACTAACAAGAAAAGTAACACAATATTTGTTGTTGTTTTCCTTTTTATTTAAATTTTAAATTTATTTTTTTATATTTGTATATAAAAGGACACTTGTTAATATTTTATTTGGTCAATTTTATTAGATAATAATCGACTAAGAGGTAGAGACCATGTTATAGGCAATGGATAACATACATGAGCTCAACCAAAGCCAAAAGATAGTAGAGTGACTCAATATAAACAATTTAAAAAGTATAGGTAAAACTCGTGCAACTTGGCAGGTGATTATAAATATTTGTTATGCATCAAGCTTTTACAAAAGCCTGCTGGTTATTTGGGGCTGGCTGGCTAGAATTCCAAGTCGTTTGGGCTTGGCCCGAATGACTAGGTTTTTTCCTCTCTCTCTCTCCATCCCTCTCTCTCTCTTTTTCATCCTCGCTATGCCATGTTATCCCTACTGGTAAGCTTAATAAGACAAGTATAATGTCCCCAGCGTTATTAGTCGTTTATCAAGGCATTGAGATGAGCACTAAGGGATATATTTGTGATTGCCTAACATTTCCTGAGATCCTGAACACGCATTGACCACTACATGTCCTGAGTTACTAGCTGCAATCAAAGGAAAATAATTTATGCAATATCCTTGTCCCATGAAAAGCAAGGCAACACCAAGAACCCCAACGAGTTCTGTTTTTTCCATCATGATTACAAACATGAAACTAAGGAATGTCATGTTTTAAGAAAAAAAATTATGACAAAGAAAATACAACTAGAACACAAAAGGAAGGAAGCAGTCTGCATGTCCCATGATGAGCGCTACCTGACATCAAATGATCTTCAAAAACTGTATCCTCACTTACATGAAAAAAAAATACTTCTCGATAAAAAAAAGTAGTGTTTCTCCGTATCTCCTATGAATTCTTTACAAAGGCAATTAGGGAGTAAATACAATTACAACTAGCAATTGGCTTCTGTTTTATTTTTCTTACTTCGGTTACAAAGACTCCCAAATAGTATTAGAAGTGAATACCAGTCGGATCTTCTCAGGCTTGAATTCCCACCTCCAATTCCATGCCTGTCAACATCTTGGTAGCCTTCTTTGTATTCCAGTTCCTTGCTCTGAGATACCTTGATATTGATGCATCAGAATAAAGTACTGGAAACTTATTGGCAATAGGACCAAGGATCTTCCTAACATCATTGATCTGAAGAGAAGGGAAGAAAGCCAGTTCCCTCCGACATATTTGATTTGAAAAGAATAGCCCTCCAAATAAGTGGTAGACTATGCACTGTTCCCAGTTAGAAGGTAGTGAACCATAGAGAAGAAGCAAAAATGTCACTGAAGAAGAAAGCAGGATCATGCTTTTATTTTTGCTTGCTGGTAATTATTCATAATAAGACTCGTTTCTCATGATGCAGAAAAGATTAAAAGAAATGACTATAGAAGTGGGAACACTAGAAGCTGACACAGCTGTCATTGTGTTAAGAAAGTGTATTGTTAGTAAAGGATTCAAATCGATAATTTAAGCCATCAAATTCATTGTTGAACCATCGTTCCACATGATAGGAACCAATTGAAGTCACCTTCAGGAAACAAGACTTCGTCCTCGAAAAATCTCAGCGTTCATTTTTTATCCTAGTAAAAACAAAAATGGGTGCTTAAAGCTACTGTTAGTCGTTACATATAACTTAGCTGTTGTTCTTTAGATGACAAAGACTTTTATGTACCGCTTCGCTTCCTTGCAACTTTCTGGTAGAAATCTTTGCAAAATTTAGAGAAGCTTGTGCCAGTTGAAACCAACATTTAATAATCAATGAATTCGAGTATCAACCACTCTCCCAGAAATATCTCGGGAAGGTCGCAAGTCATGTTTTAGTTCATGATAGTGCATGATTATGTATTTTTTTTTAAAAAAATAAAATGTTTTTAAACTTACATCCGGACACTTTCTTTAACAAAGTGCAAGTCAATCCAAGTTTGGAAAGTGTCAGAACAACAAACGAGGGGCAAGATCACAGGTTGATGACAAATTATCACTCTCCAAGCAGTAGTAGATGATGTCAGGTCTCTCAAAACAACAAAATAGAAGCGAGATCACGAACTGGGGACAAAATCACATGCCAGGGAAAAGTTATCACTCTGTTAGCATTAACAGATGGCGCAGGGTCTCTTAGAATGGTAAACACAGAGGGTGGTAATTATTGTATAAGGCTCAAGCAGTAGGATGAAGGTACCACAATAGCACAAGCATCTAGATGGATGTCGTAACTAAGCAAGACTCGAGCAGGCTAGTGAGCTAAGTAAGCAGGAAGTCATCAAGAAATAAGTGGAAAATTTCAATTATCAATGGGGAACTTGAGCAGGCTAGTGAGCTAAGTGGCAGGAAGACATCAAGAAATAAGTGGAAAAATTCAATTATCAATGGGGAAGTTGGATCTTGATTGAAAGAAAAATCTATATTTCTAGCATGTAAGCGTTCATTTGGTTTCCTAACCCCTGATGAATGTATTGTGCAATTCTCTGCCGAGGAGTTTCAGAAAGCCCATTTAAAAATCCTTCCTTTGCAAGTTCTCATTGAATTTGAATTCAGCAAGGTTTCTTTTGATTTTGAGCCCAGCAGCATTTTTTTTTCTTTTAAAACCTAACAAGGCTCCATTAAATTTTAGCCTAACTAAGCTCTAACAATTTAAGTTAAACCTTGTAATTGTAATTTGAAGGCTTCAACACTTAGTCGTAGATTGCTATCACTAAATTTTCATTGACCCATTTTAAATCTCATTGGTCGCCTCTTGATTTAATCAAATTCAAAATTTTATAAAGTTAGTCGTGTTTTGATTTGATTTGACCAACCTCTTGATTTAACCAAATTAAGAATTTCATGAAGTTGATCATGATTAATACTTAGAGGGTAAGAACTCTTAAACCCGTTTGTAAGAAACAAACAACCCAATAAAACTAAAATTAAATTACGATAAAGAATCTGACACAATGATTATTTAAACCAAGACATTAAAGTTATTGAATAAAAAAAGATCTCAGCCCTATGATTATAAGGAATCATAAACTGGAAATTTAAGAAGAACACTACAAAGATAATTGATCTTTGATATGTTAATGAAAAGTACGATGAAAAACCTAAAGTATGAGCACAACCTTGTACACACATAATTTTATTCTAAAATAAATCAAGTCTCCAAAAACCTAAATACAAGATAAAAATAAAACCCTATTTATATTACGTAAAAACATCATAAACAAGACTGATAAGATAATAAAATAGATCTGAATAAAATAGAAAAAAGTATCATAAACCAACTAGAAAAATAATGTAATTCCCTTATAGTAACTTCTAAACTTTATCACAAGGTCTTCCTGAACTTCAATTATGTGATATTTAAAGCCTATAGACAATAAGACGTTTGGAATATTCTAGAAACCTTTTAGACCAATTTAACAGTCAGCTCAAAAGTTATATTTGTTAGCATAAACTTGAGTATTAGAAAAAATAAGCCAAAATCATCTTTAATATCCTTGAATAATAAGGATTGTTGTTGCATAAGGAATCTTTGAAAAATAAGGATTGTTGCCTAATTGATTTTATTGGAAAGTAAGGAATTCTTGAAAAATAAGAATTCTATATGTAATTAAATTCTTACTTTGTAAGAATCCACAAATCATATGAATAACAGTCTTGTTCCAACTTTCCTTGTTTGATGGTAGATTACAAGCTCAACTTTAAATACATTGTTCTTTGTCGTCTAGATGAGTTAATGAACCCATCATATATGGATGAGAAGCTTGAGATATTTAGTTTCCATCCCAACTCGAATCACAATAAAATGCCACCTATAGTTTTTTATATGATCCAAATAGTACACAATGGTCCAATATAGCAGATCTGCAACTTTTTAACTCAAACATCTTGAATCAACAAAATCAATTCCTCTTAGATCTTCTTAGTTTAAGATCTTGTAATTGATTCAATTGACACTTCTAATGGATCCTTTGGTGATGTTCATTGATTTTCATCATGTTTCCTTTGATTTATTTAAATTTTATATTGTGGTTATTCACCTCTTCATTTGACCCTTTAAATTTTAAGTTGAGGTTGGTCGATTCTTATTTGGTCCATTTAATTTTGCAAAAATTATGTTCATTATCCTATAGTTTGATCTAAAAATCACCTTGCAACCACTTTTTCAAATATTATACTATCCATCTTGAACTTTGATGACGGGTAAAACTTTATATCCACAAAAGTAGGTGCTAGGAAAAAAATAAACACAAATGTTTTCTATTTACAAAACTATCATTATATTTGAAATAATAACTAAAGAGTCCCTGAAGCCTAAAAATAACAAAAATTTCAATATAGCTTTTAGGACTAATTTCTTGAAACCAACCTTTTTGGTTTTTAAAAGAAAAGTAGTTGTTGCTCGTTGTAGGAAGAATTACAAAAATGCCATTAATTTGAATGATTTAATTACCATTTTTATTTTCCAACCACATTCAAGCTTTCTTAACCACTCAAAAAATCTAGCAACCTCTTCATCATCATCCCCACATATATATTCCCCTTTTTCACCAAAACCTGTCAAATTTCACAAGATAAATAACCATAGCCAATCAGTTTTCACCACAACTTATCAGCAACATTTCCTTTTCTATTTTCACCATAATTTCATCAAATAAAACCACTCAAAATTCAACAATTATATATATATATATATATGAATGAATGAAGGGATGTTTTATCAAATGTTTATAACTAATGGATTATAAACAAACATGGAAATAGTGGTTGTTTTGATTATTTATTTTATATTTTTATTTGAGGACAATTTTTTAATTTTATTTTTACAAAGCATTACTCATTAAAAAAAGAAAAACAAGAGAGTGAACTTATGCTAGAATTAAAAGCATAAATTTTCCATTTAAAATTGTTCTTTTTTTTTCTTTTGTTTTATGGAAATAGTGATCTTTTTTTTTCTTTTGTTTTATGTTCACAATTGTTCTTGTCACATTTTATTAGTTTAGTTATAAACTAACTATTTTGCTTGTATATTGTCGTGGAGAATTTTTTAAGATCTATTTTTATTTAATTATGTTCTAAATAAAATAGGTATTAATAAAAGAAAAAAAATGAATAAATTTATGGAGAAAAATATATATTTTATTCAAAATTTTATTTTCTTATTTGTGTAATTTGTTTTGACAATAACATGTCTTTTTTATTACTAACATGGTTTATTGAATAACAAATAATTGAAATTCAAATAATCTCTTTCTTTATTAATGTATTTATTTTTTTGTTTTTATGAAAACATTTTTTTTATCAAAGACATTATTTTTTTAAATAGAAACTTATTATAATTAGAAAACAAGTTTCAATAAAAAATAATAAAAAAGTCATAAATTGACCATTTTTATGCACCTCTATAAAATAAGAATATTAAATATAAGAACATTACACACAAATTTTATAAAAAAAATAGATATTTTATTTTTATTGAATATTAACAAAAAAGAGCTTTTAAAAAAAATTGTGTATTAAGTTAGTACATAATTATTCAAAAATTAATTACAAATTTTACTGTAAAAACACTCTAATCTTCTTAAAAATTTAGCATAATTGGATAATATTTTAAATATTTTTAATAAATTTATTTAAAGAGAATTTTACTCTAAAATTAAAAAAAAACAAGTTAAGAACAACTTTTTTAAAAAACGCTTGGCAGGTCTAGCCTAAAAGGAAACGCTCAGGTGTTTGGTCTAAGAGAAAAAAGGCAAAGCCCACATGGGCTTGGAATAGGAGGCTCACATGCCTCTCTTTTCTTTTTTTAAAGTAGATGCCATCCACCTTTTATTTTTTAATAAAATAAATAATTTATTATTTTTCTAGATAAATGACTTCTTGTCTTTTGATTTAAATTCCAAATATCATGAATGACTGAAAAACTAGGATTCGAGTTTTTTACCTTAAAAAATTATATTTCAAATTTTTTAAATTTAAAAACACCACAGGAATCTTTATGAAGTCATTTTCAACCCTCCCCCCCCCCCCCCCCCCCCCCCCCACACACACACACACACACACACACACACACACACACACATATATATATATATATATATATATAACTCTATGAGTTCAAATCTATTTTTTTATATATAATTAAAAAAAATAAACTATTTTTGTTGAACTCTCATCTCTAAAATTAACTATTGATATAATGATTTTTTTTTGTAATCAATCAAAATTTCTCTTTTTCTCTCAAAGAAGTTAAAAATTAAAACTTATGAAAAATAAAGTTTAATTAATGAGCATTGAAACTAGAAAATTTTAAACTTGAAGGACCACACATGTAAAAATAAAAAACTTTGTAAGACAAAAAATGAACATTTTATTAAAAAAAAAAAAACACAGTTGCAATCAAGGTTGTTAAAATCGCGTTTTGACTCGTAAAATCGTACGATTTTACGAGTCAAAACATGCTTTACGTGCTGAATCGTTTGAAAAAATCGAAAATAGGTAAAATCGGGTTGAAATCGGGTGAAATCGTTAAAATCGGGTGAAATCGCAAAAAATCACGATTTTAGGGTCGATTTCACGATTTTAACGGAACACATGCACTGAAGCAAAATGTCTCCCCCCTGCTCCAGCTGTCCAGCGCCTATTGGTTGTGCAATTAAATGCACAGTCACGCGGTCTTCACTCGCTGCAGAATGTGAATTTTGTCTGCATAGTGGACAAGAGGGCTGCAGAGATCAAAATTATAATTTAAGAAGTGGATGTCAGAAATCAAGAGGGCTGCAGAGATAGAATGTAACAAAATTCGTCAAGGCAATAATATTAAATTATAATTTAATTCAGATTTTTTCCCCATATCTTTTACTTTTCTTTGTTATGTTATTTTGGCTATTCATTCCCCTTAAATTACTTATGTTTTTTAAAAGTACGTTAGCAAGTAAAAGAGATTTTATAAATATAAATTAGATATAAAAATAGTAACGGGATAATTTAAAAAATTATATTTATTATAATAGGTTGATTCACGAAACTCATAATTAGAAGCTTAACTCGTGTCAGATTTTAATTTATACAAATAAAAACACTGATTTTAATAAATTTGATTACTTTGGCTATATTTTTAACCATTTATTTAACCCGATCAATTTAATATTGTTTTATGTGCTAATTTTTCTTTTTTTAGTTAGCGAGTTGGTTGTTGCAGATTGTGTCATGTAAACTAATAATCCTCTTAAGATGGTTGTTAATTATTAGCTAATGAAAAGTTATTTAAATTATGTATGAATTTTTATTTGAATCATGTATTTTAAGATGCTTGAACTATTTTGAAGCATGTATTTTAAGGTACTTGAATTATGTATGAATTTTTATTTGAAACATGTATTTTCAGGTGCTTAAACTATGTATGAATTTTTATTTGAAGCATGAATTTTTTATTAATGTATTTTAAAATTCCTTACGATTTTACGATTTTACGATCCGTTTTTACGATCCGAGTTTGTATTGCATTTTCCGTGTCGTGTTAAAATCGCGATTTTAACAACCTTGGTTGCAATCATATTATTAGTTTTAGTTTATAGAACTAATAATAATTATAACGCTGAAATTATATTAAATCCCTCATGAGAAACTTTTTATTTAAAATTAAACTTTTCATGGTTAAAAAGGGAACGCAGCTTTCAAGATTTTAACCATCCATAGAAGAGTTCGTCTTCCATCATTGACTCAAGAAATTAAACTCAAAAAAATTGGAAAAAAACTACGGAGCTAAATTCTCAACCAATTCAATATAAAAAAAAATCGACAAAGATAATTCTAAAAACAAAAACAAAAAAATCATAAAAAAAATATATGGAGTAACACTGTAGCAATCCATAGTGTTTTAAAAGAAAAAAATCAACAAAATTAATTTTGAAAAAAAAAACACAAAAAAATGAAAAAAAAAACAATTTTGGAAGAAAAAAAGCAAAAAAAATTGGAAAAAATGGAAAAAAAAAACATGCGGGGAAAGTTAAAGCTGAATTCTCAACTAACTCAATATTAAAAAAAAAAAAATTGGACAAAAATAATTTTGAAACAAAACATGTGGGGAAACACTGTAGCAAAACATGTAGGGAAACATTGTAACAATCCACAGTGTTTTAAAGAAAAAAACTATGAAGCAAAATTGATGAAATTTACAGTTGTTATTCTCAACCAGCTCAATATTAAAAATAATAAAATCGATATAGACAATGTTTTAAAAAATCATTAAAAAAATCATGTGGGGTAACACTGTAGCAATCCACAGTGTTTTAAAAAAAAACTACGAAGTTAAATTTTCAACCAGCTCAATATGAAAAAAATAAAATCGAAAAAGACAATTATGAAAAAAAACAAAACAAATCATTAAAAAATAAAAAAAATCATGTGAGGTAACACTGTAGGAATCCACAGTTTTTTTAAAGAAAAAAAATCAACAAAAACAATTTTGAAAAAAAAACACAAAAAAAATGAAAAAAAAAAACAATTTTGGAAGAAAAAAAGCAATTGAAAAATGAAAAAAAATGGAAAAAAAACATGCGGGAAAAGTTAAAGCT
Organism: Populus trichocarpa; assembly: GCF_000002775.5. NCBI lineage: Eukaryota > Viridiplantae > Streptophyta > Magnoliopsida > Malpighiales > Salicaceae > Populus > Populus trichocarpa. The sequence goes on from NC_037303.2 coordinate 5,699,938, forward strand.
GAATTCTCAACCAGCTCAATATTAAAAAACAAATTCGACAAAGATAATTTAAAAAAAAAACATCTTTTAGCTAGGCGTGTGGAAACAATACAAAAAAAAAAAAGAAAGACAAAAAAAAATGAACAAACAAAAAAAACAAAACAAAAAAAAATAAAAAAAACAAAAAAGAAGAAGCATATGGCGTGGGAAAGCTACAGTAATTTCCACACACCTTTTAGATAATATATATATATACACACACACACATGTGTGTGTGTGTGTTGGGTCTCATCCAGGTAGCTAGGGTCATGGGTCGACCCGGCGGGTCGATCAGGTTTTTGTATTGGTTGGTTTTTTGTCTAACCCGGACCAGTCCAGCTATCGCGTCGACTGGATCCCAGGTCGACCCGATTAGCCGATCTGGGTTTAATAATTGTGGCCTCTATAAAGTCATTTTCAACCTAAAAACACACACACATATAAAATTTTATGAATTCAAATCTATTTTTTCTGATATAATTAAAAAAATATATTTTTGTTAAACTCTCATTTTTAAGATTAACTTTTTTTTTTTTTGTAATTAATCAAAATTTGTCTCTTTTTCTCTCTATTTTAATATCTCTCTCTGTCTCTACGAACTTAAAACTAATGAAAAATGAAGTTTAAGGAATGAGCATTGAAACTAGAAAATTTAAACTAAAAGAACTAAAAACTAAAAAACTTTGTAAGACAAAAAAATGAACTTTTTGTTAGTAAAAATAAACACAGTTGCAATCATATTATTTTGTGTGAAGAGGGCTAGGAGGGGAGTAAAAACCCCTTGAGTTTTAGTATTTAGAACTGATAAATTATAATGCTGAAATTATATTAAATCTTTCATGAAAAACTTCATATTTAAAATTAAACTTTTCAAAGTTAAAAAGGGAACGCAGCTTTCAAGATTTTAACCATCCATTGAAGAGTTCGTATTCCATCATTGACTCAAGAAATTAAACAAAAAAAAAAAGAGACTTCTATAAATAAAACTCCCCTCTCCGTTATCCCTCTCTCGTCAATCCGCTTTCCAGCCACAATTAGGCATCCTCTTTTAACTGAGAACAGAGGGTAAAGAGGAAAAGAAAATCGTAAAGAGAGAGGAGAAAACACATGGGCATCGAAGCAGAAAACAACAGCAATCGTGCATCAACGACAACGCTGGTATTCACGTATGGAACTTTGAAGAGAGGCTTTTCCAACCATGTCTTGATGCAGGATCTGATCAAAACCGGGGATGCTGTCTTCAATGGAATCTACAGAACCGTTGACAACTACCCGCTTGTCTGTGGGCCATACAGGGTCCCATTCCTTCTCAACCTTCCAGACGCCACCGGGTCTCACCGGGTCACCGGCGAGTTATACGCTGTGTCGAGTCAGGGGCTGTCCAGGCTCGATGAATTGGAGGGAACTGGTAGGGATCACTACGAGAGGCTGCCGATAAGGGTAGAGCCCATTGACGGAGGGGACGCCGTGTTTGGGGTGGAGGCGTATTACGGGCACAGGAGCTATGCGATGGAGATGTGGAAGAGGAGTGGGAAGAGAGGTTATGGAGTGTATGGAGAGAAAGAGGCAAAAGGGTATGTGAAGAGGAAAGACAGGCCACAGAATCTGAGTTTTTTGGAGCAGATTAATGTTTTTGTGTCTTCTTGCAGTGATAATTAATTTGGATTTCATGGACTCGGTGTAACTGGTTTGTGATTTGGGGTTTTATTAATTATGTTTTAATGATGGTGTAAAACAAAATAGGCAGTGAGTCATAGGTTGATTGGATGATCTTACTTCTGTGTCCAAAAACACAACTTGCAGTTTCTGTTCTTCATCTGAGTGGATGAGGAAAGGTTTGTTCTTTTCTTCAGCTTCTGTTGTCAATCTCTATATCGCTTTCATTTTAGTTTCTTTTTGATGCGGCTACAAACAACACGACTGAGAAATTAAAATCTTGATGTTAAGGGATTTTTGTAAGAGGAAACTGCAAGTTTTTGCTAGAAAGACTGGATTAGCTAAGAAATTAAGTTTATTTTTTCATTGAGGATGGAGAAATTGCAACTTGCATCAAGAAAATGCCGGACAGAAAGCAATTAGCTTCAGTTTTGACCTCTCATATGATTGTTCTTGCTACCATTAATTTGAAACTGAAAACTGTGTTTCGAAGATGGAGATGAAAGCCATGTTTGTCAAGCTCCCAAACGAACAAACACATTTAAAGTCACAGAAAATTGGAAGAAGAATTATATATATATAAAGGGAGATGAATTCATTAAAAAATAGTAAAGGTACAATCACTCATATAAATGTAATTGTGAGAGATAGAAGCACTCGAGCATAAAAATAATGATAAAGGCGTGTGATTAGAGATTCTCTACAAAGAAAGCATCAAACTTGTCATTACCTTTATGACCAAGAGTCTTTTGGAAACGTAAATGTAGTGTAAATTATATTTTTTAAAATTTTTAAATTTTTTTTTAAATAAAATCTTTTTATATTTTTAGATCGTTTTAATGTGTTGATATCAAAAATAATTTTTAAAAAATAAAAAAACTTTATTTTTAATATATTTCTAAGCGAAAAGTATTTTGAACCGTTACCGGGTCACCGCTACTACAATTCCAAACGCACTTTAAAATTTGAGGGTTCTAAAACATTAGAGAAATTTACATTTAGTATTATAACTTCTAAGATTTTAAAATGTACCCTCCAAGTTTAGCTTTATCTCATAGACTATGCATATTTTGCTACATATCCTAAAGCTTTGAGAGATTTACATTTAGTCTTATAATTTCTAAAATCTTAAAATGTACCCTCCAAAGTAAGCTTTACTTCATAGATGATGCTATTTTGCTCTAACATAATTTATGTATTATTTTCGTGGTTTTTTCTTTGTTTTTCTAAATTACAGGGTTTATTTTATGGTTTTTTCATATTGCATATCCCATTTCAAAATCTCTAGCCCTAATCACCATTATATTGTTATTTTATTTTCTTTATCATTCTCATTGTAATCTTATTATTATTATTATTATTATTATTATTATTATTATTATTATTATTATCATTATTATTATCTTTTATAATTCCTCTAATTGATAAAATATTTATTAGCAGTCTATATGATGTAGTTGTGCGTCCCTTAATAAGTCCATAAGCTAAAATTATAATAATTTTTAAATAAGTATATAAGGGAGAAAGTAAGAAATACTAAGGTAAATAGTAATAAACTAGTGATATTGTATGTGCTTGTTGTGAGACCTTTTTCAGAATCTATTTCTTATTTCATTTTTGTTTGGAATTAGGTCCAAAAAGGATTAAATTAGAACCTAACCAAAAGTATGAGAACAAAAATAAATAAAAAAGGGCTCAAATTAAAAAAAAAAACAAAAAAACAAAATTGAGGTACTTCATTGTTCATTTGAACAATGAAACACCTTGAAAAAACCTCAAATGTTTTCGATTTGTTTTTAAAAAGAAGAAAAAGAAACCTTAATACTATGTAAATATCACTTCATAAGTAAACAATTTACTCTAAAATAATTAGAGTAAACTAATCAGGATTTCCTTGATTTTAAAGTATTTTAAGAATTAGTCATTATACTCTAAATTTTAGTTTTACCTCCCTTACTTTGTTATATTTAAAATCAAGCCATTTCATTACTTTTTTCAAAAATTTTGTCCTTATTTTAAACATTAAACTAATAAAATAACTTAATACCCTCAACTTTGATAACCCTTAACCTAACAAATGAGTTTTAAATTTCTTATATAAAATTAATTTTAAAAATAAAATTTAAAATCATAATTTTAATTCTGTGTCCAAAATCTGGTTTTAATTGAAAACAAACTAGTAACCTGGGATACCTTATTTTTCTCTGCCTCACAAAAAAAAAAAAAAAAAACGAAAAAGAAATTTTAAGGCTACTAGTGTTTTTGTGAGACAAAGAAAAGAAGGTATTTAGGTTAGTAGTTTTTTCTCAATAAAAAACAAAAAAAAAACAATTGATAGGAAATTAACTTTATGATATTAAATTTTAAATTTATTTTCAAAATTCAAAAATAATTCTATCAAAAGAAATTAAAAATCATAAATTACATTGAATATTGTAGAAGTTAAGGGAATTTAAGTCATTTTATTAGTTTTATATACAAAATATGGTTAGAATCCTTAAAAAAAACAGTAAAGAAAGTACTTGATTTTAATTACATCAAAGTATATGAAAGTCAAGAATACAAGAAATAGTTTTAAATTCAGGAAAGTTTTCACTTACTAATTTAATGAAAAAACTATTGAGAAAACCTAATATATAGTTTTTGGTTCGACAGTAATGGATGTCTTCGAGCTTTCTTGTGTATCAATTGATATCAAGTCTTCTTTCCGGGTGAAATTATACTATGTCAAAGAAAATTTAGACTCCAAGAACTCTTCCATTAATGGCATGCCCAAAAATCTCACATAGTTATCAGCGTTAACCTTATTGAAAATAACTCGGATTACAGGTTTAGTCTTAACTTTATTAGCAATATCTTGGATCATAGGTGTATTTGATTTTTTTTATTAACATAGGTGTTCGGGTTAATTTGTGTGCATCTCGATTAATTTCACGGGTCCTGAAGTTAACGATCATGTAATCCTCTAATGACCCTGAGAAGATTCGAACTCGTGACCATTAAGGAGCAAATCCAAGACTTGATCATTGACGATATCTCAGATCACAGGTTTACTTATTTTGATTGGGTTAAACACAAATAATTTTTTTTAAATCAGCACTAGTCAAGATCCTGGATTGACCAAGTTCTATGTTGACTAGTGTTACCGATCTGAGTTTTATAACTATGGTTATTACACTATTATTAATTTTAACACCTAGAATAAAATATATTTTATTCTTTTTTCTATAATTAATTAAACAAGATATAAAGAAAATAAATTTATCTAGTATATCACTACCGAATCCAATTCTATTTCATTTTTCATATTCTATAGTGTTTCTTTTATCCTCCCGGGATTTGAACTCTACGATACCTTAAAGAATGTTTTCTCAAATAAGCTGAAGCAGAAGTTATCGGTAAGCCCTCTGAAGGGGCATTTTGTTTTTCTTGAACCACTTTAATTTTGAGTCAGAGGACGCTCATCCAACTATATTTGGGATTATTAATTGTAAGTCCTTGTGTTGATTTGCCCTTCAAGGGTAATATTGAGCCGCCCGCATGCGGTTGATGTTGACTGCAATGCGAAAGCATGGTGTTGAGATTCCATGTTACAAAATCTTGTTATCTGAATTGTTATTATTATTATTATTATTATTATTTTCAGTCGCATATTCATTAGATTATGTTATTCTAGTGTAGTATAGTCTTAAGATATGCCGCATTAAATAATTTTCAAAGCTTATGTTAAGATGTAAAATATGCTTGTTGGAATCATCTACAAAATAAAAATGGAAGTCTCTGTCATTTTCAATCTGAGTATGCTGCTGCTGACAAGTTGCCATACAATTAGAATTTTCCACTGGAATATAAGAAAGCCAGAAACCGTTCCCATTAATTATAAAATATTCCTTCTCTGCTTCGCGTGAAATGTTATTTCGTAGATTCATTATCACCCCACTAGCAGATTATGCAAACATACCATTATGAATAAAATATCAATAATAAACCATCTAGGTGGTGCCTAGTGGTAAAAGCTTGGGACCCAGTGGTAAAAGCTTGGGACCAAGAAGTTCGCTCCCTCTGTAGTCTCAGGTTTGAGCCCCGTGGTTGCTCATATGATAGCCACTGGAGGCTTACATGGTAGTTAACTTCAGGGCCCGTGGGATTAGTCGAGGTGCGCGCAAGCTGGTCCGGACACCCACGTTAAACTAAAAAAAAATATCAATAATAAAATAGTTTATTTTAGATAAGATGTTTTATGAAAATAGTATCTTTCTTTTAGCATAACCATTCTTTTAAATGATGTCTATGTTGAATGTTGATGTCTAGATTGAGACAGGCTCCATCTCCAGGTAAATGTTGTCACTTGTAGAATCTTGTGTAGGATCACCAAAAGAGCGTGTAAATGCGAAGGACACTTCATCTCCGAATAACAGAGGATGATGTTGGTCAATTTCTGTGCCGTTCTGAGACTTTGTTGGTCCTTCTAGTTCAATTGAAACTTCTTTCATTGGAGCTCTTTGCAAGCCTTCCGTCAAGCAGCATTCCTTTATAAACTGTGCCATAGCCTCCTCGACCAAGAATCCTACTTTGATTGAAGTTATCTGTTGCACTTAGCAGCTCGTCTGCGCAAAATAATTTAGTATTTTGCCTCTGCCAGAAGATGTAAATTGTTGTTTCAACAATAAGCCACCATTTTGTTTTAAAAAAATTTCCTTGCGTTATTTTGTATTTTCTTTTCTTCAAGAATAAATAGAAGTAGTATCCAAAAAAACCAAACACAAGAGCCCCACACCAATTCCAACACCCGAATCAGATGAGAAATTTGCATTAGATTTGTGAAATTAAACATAACTAGCTAACAAATTAATAATGAAGAGTTCTTTAATCAACTGCTGCTTGAGTACATGCACATTAACGTTGAAAACATAGTTTTATAACTAATTAAAAGCAAACCAAGGCTCTGTTTATCAAGAAGGATGGATAGTAGGATGCATGACTTACCAAGCATGATGATCAACTTTGAGAAAAAAACTCCTTGGACTCATGGGGCAGCTCTCATCTCGTAGTGGTTAACAGTTGAACTTTGAGAAATATTGTTTGCTTCCATTATGCTTTGTGTCATGGGGTTAAATTTTTCACACCGAAATTCAACCCAATAAGGCAGTCTAGTCCTAACTAGACTAAGCCTTGCCTCACCTTTTCGCTCGTGTCTCCTATAACTATGTGTTTCGCTCACCCAAAGAGGTTCTCAGTTCTCACAATTGCCTCGTTGTAAACAAAGAACAACACAAGCAAGCACACCGAGAATACAAGAATACTTCTCAACCTTTATTTATCTCGTTAACAAAGGATTACACAATAAGAGTGTGTGTGCTATGCACATAAATCACATGCTACACAGCAAAGGCTTTGCAGCCTATTTATAGACAAGTATGTGAGCTGCAAGGCTCACCCATGATCTCCTATTTTTCAGGACATTGTGGGCACTTTCTCCCCCATGTTCTCCATGATCTCAGCAGCTTAGAGAGCACCCCAGTTATGCTCCCATGTTCTGCCCCCATGAGGCTGCCACTTCACCCACGTTCTGCCCCCATGATGCAGCCACTTCACCCATGTTTTGCTTGTCAACATGGCAGTCCCAACTGCCTGTTCTGTTGCGTCAGCTGCTGACTTAGAAGGTCCATTATCTAAGCCCCCACGTCCATGCCAAGTCGCAAGCTCAAAGACTCGCATAGACCATCGCACGCTGCCTGCCGAATTCCTTTCTGCCTACGCAAGGCTGCCGCTGTCCGTCGCTGCCGAATTCTAGGCAGTGTGCTTTTGTTGGCGCGTCCCCGCGCCTAGAGCTCTAACACTTTGTGGGCATATAACTCTCCCATTTTACCAAGGGTATCTCCCTCTGCTGGCATATAACTCATCAGGGAAATCACACCATTAGCAATCTGGTTTTCGCTTGGACATGCACTTCTTATCGGAACCAGCAGCTCTGCTCCCACTGGAATGTCTTCACCATCGTAATAATTTTGGCTAATCATGGTCGGGCAAGTGCTAAGACCTTGGTAAATCTCTTTTGCAAGAAGATAACATGTATCGTTTCTTTTGACAGTGTTATGATCATTTTATTTGGGGGAATTGTAGTGTCTGAAGAAATGTTGTTAATCACACCTATATCGGAAGCTTCAGATCTCGAAGGAGAGGCAATGTTTACTGGGGTATACGAGATTGAATGGTAACAAAGGATTGGCATGTTTGAGGGCCGTTACAGAGATATCCTTTTGACATTGAAGGGTTTGCGCTGCAGTTTAGCTGCGGCTCATCAATCTAACTAATATCAAGAAAGATCTACGCTCCTTTTTATTTCGGATTTGCCCACGTCCTCAATGATTTTCGAACTTCAAACCAGAAGACTAAAAACTTTGACCATGGTCTGCTGGTGCTAGAATATAACTATTGGTAGAATTGTTAGTGATGGAGGTGATTGCTTTCATGATCTATCATCAATATAATTGGTCCTGGAAAGAATGAATTCAAAGATGGAAACCCGCACGCAATGAACTCGCAATCGCTGCCCGCTTTGGCGGTCAAATGAAGAAAAGGAAAATAAACTTGGGTCGATAATGTGCCACCCCATCTCCTTTATCTTCATTTTTTTTTGTGCGTGACGTGTGTGTACTTACTTTTTAACATTTATGTTATAAGCATAGTTTTGAAACCCGACCCGGTGATCGATCCGGTCGGGTGATCGGGTCATGGGTCAGATAGGTTGACCCGGATCAAAAAAAAAAAAAGACTCCGCCTTTTTTCTTCTCATCTTTCTGATATGTCCCCCAAACAACAGGGTTCTTATCCTCTTTTGAGTTCGATGCTTGATTTTTGCCTTGCTTCGGGGCGAGGGCCCGAGAACGCTGGAGACGTAGCAGACATGTCCCAAGCAGAACGACCATGCCCGGAAACCACAGGTGGCGTGGAAGACTGGTACCCAAACAGAATTAGTCGAAAGTGAAAATAGAGAGTCCCAGAAAGAGAAAGTCAAGGGTGAGGAAGGAAAAAGGGGACCCTAGTCTGGGATGACAGAACAGAAAGAGAAGAGAGGTGGAGAAACTTTTTGATCTGATTTGAAAAAAGATTTAAACTTGAATGGATCCAAGAATTCCTCCACTCTGTAAGCTTTTTCTTATCTCTTTTTTCCTTTTGATTGATTGTTTCCAATCACTGTATATTATATTATCAAATCACTTCTTGTTGTTGCTTAATAATGGCTTCACCTTGGTAATCCAAAGCAGCAACAACAAGGAGGTGGGGGAATAATAGCGGGAGGAGGAGGTTTTGATTTGAATAAATTGTTCAAGCCCTCTTCTTCAAATCATATGAATATGAAGCAGCCCCATATCCAACAAGAACAGCAGCGGTAGCAAGGTCATTCTCTATCTACCAATAGTAACAACGACGTTGTTTCACTTTTTTATATATATATATATATAAAAGGTCGGGTCTCAACTGGGTTTACCCGGGTCGACCCGCCGGGTCGACCGAGTTTCGTCGGGCCAACACCCAGACGGGTTTTTACTTAGACCCGGACCGGTCCCAGGCCCGGGTCGGCCGGGTCCCGGGTCGACCCGTCGGGCCGGTCCGGGTTTCAAAACTATGGTTATAAGTGGCCATGTGTAAAAAGCTAACTACTCATATTTAAATGAAAGAGAGGAGATACTAATTTCAAATACATTTAAATTATAAAATTCCATGGTAAGAACTGGGCTTACGAGGATTTCAAGTTTCTAGATATTAGAAGTATGGAATTCAAGTTTTTTGTTGAATAATTGTTGAAAATATGATTTTGAAGTTAGATAAGAATTTAGGAGTCTTATGAGCAAGTAGGTTAGTTTTTTTTTTTGAGAAAAAAACTAAAATATAGGTTTTGAGGGTGACCAATAATATTTGCCAGACAAGATTACTAGATTCCAACAATTTTATGAAGGAAACCGTGTACAGCATATCAATATTATGTGCTGTGCCTGTTTGAGAGTCGGTTTTCAATTGTATTTGAATATATTTTAAAAATATATTTATCTTGAAAAAATATTAAATTAATATTTTTTAGTGTTTTTTAATGAATTTGATATGTTGATATCAAAAATAATAAAATAAAAAAATTATTTTGAAGTATTTTCAAGCGAAAAACACTTTTAAAAAGCACTATACACCATAATAAAAAGTACTCTAAAAAAAAGTATTGTGGTAGGTTTTGTAGTTGTGGTTTGAAAAAAGTTGTTTTATAAAAAGTACTTTTGGTTGAGGTTGATTTGATATTTATATATGTTTGGTTAAAACTGTGGTTAAAACTGAGGTTGAACAAAAAGTAGCTTAATGTGTTTGGTTAAGAATGCTTTTCAAATTAAGGTTATAAAATAACTAAAAAAGGTATATATTAATATTGATGATTTTTAATTTAAATATTGTAGATTTAATTATTGTTGTTACATCTTGAAATAAATAATATTTTATATAAAATATTTTTTATTATTCCATTTAACTATCTACAATTCTATCACATACGAAATTCATCCGACAATGACTACAGTTTCATGATTTTTTGAGCTTGTAACAAAATCAGGTAAAATATCATTAGGAACAAAATTGAAATTACGATCAAATTCTGCAAATGTTATGCCATGCGATCTCCTTCTAATTTATGTAGTGTCATTAAAAAATGTTAAACACTATTTTTTGAATAAAACATAATTAAAAATAAAAAAATTGGATTTATTTTTTCTGAGTCGGATTCGGTCCAATACATTTAGGTTCGAACCGGACCCGGTCCGATCATGAATAGTGGAGACTATTCACGGGAATTGCAGAGTGAATTTCACTTTGCACATTTTACATTCAGTTTTGTAAAATGAACAGTGCAGAGTGAAATTCACTCTGCACTTCAGTTGAGAAACAACTTGGAATAGCTTTTACTTCACTTGCGTTTTCAACAAAAAATTAACTGGGACCCACAAACAATAAACAGCTGTTTATATGTTATCAAACATGTATTTTCCGTGGTTTGCTTCAAACGCAGAAGCAACCACGGAAACAAACACATTCTAACAAAAACACACTTTAAAGTGTCATCAACCTCTTTTTTTAAAAAAACTTCCTCTAAGGTCAGGCCTAGATTACAACTCATGCACTTATGGTTCTAACATGTCTAATTTTTCTTTTCGGTGCTTATACGGGTATCCCCACACTTGCTAGAGCATGGGACTAATCCCATTCGGGTTTTATGACTCACCCTTCCAACATATACGTTTTCTAGGGATCGAACTTGTGTTCTCATCCTTACCGGGGTCCAGTGACATTAGTAAAAGTGAGTAAGAAAACTGATAAACCGATTAAATCAAGAAAATAAAAAAAATAACTGAAAAAATTGAATCGAGAAAAAAAATCTAATAAATAAATTAGAAAATCTTAAAAAAATCCGGTTTAGTTCGGTTTTGGTTCTAAAAGTTCAAAACTGACAAAATCAGACCGAACCGAACCGGTTCAACCTAAAACTAAATCTAGTATAAAATAAAAACAAGTATAAGAGAAAACTTTTCTCGAACCTTACCTCATTACCAATTAATAGTCACCCCCTCTCCTTCTACTCTCTCGATATCGCCCTAAACTTTTTCTTCTTCTTTTATTTTCAAGAATGTCGTAAGTTCATAACCTTTGGCATAGACTTATAAATCTTCTTCTATATTTCAGATGTATATGATGTATGGACTTATTACTGCCACCATAGCAACTGTCATCACAATATATGCTAACATTCAAAGGTGCCATCTAAAATGGTATTAGATCTTTAAAAAAATTTACTAGTCGTATTGAACACATGCTAACATTTTATTTACTTTTGTCTTCGTAGAAGAATAGGGACTATTTGCTCCAACTTTTTTTTTTCACCCTTATTCTTATTTATGTGCTCATTGTTGTTAAAATATAACGGGTATATTAAATAGTTAAAGAGAACTTTATCTCACATTAAAAGGTAAGATGTTTTGTTGTCCCTTATCATATGAGAGACACCAAATCAATATATTTGAATGTTAGAGGGAAGATTTGGAGAGAAAGTCAAAATTAATATATATAATGGCACTTGACATTTAGGAATTTGATATTATGTAACATAAATGATTTTTATTATTATTTTCAGAATTAATTAATTTAATAATTATGCATAACATCTCCTACTGATTTGCTCAAATAATTTGAATGACGAGTTTCATTTTCAACTCTACAGACATATTAGTTTGAAGAGGTGTGTCTTTAAATTTTACATACACATTAGCTTGTAGAGGTGTGCCTCTAAACTTTACAAACATATTGTTCTGAAATGGTTTTATTTTCTTTTCATAAATAATCAATTTGATGTTGATAGAAATTAATTAGAAAACATCTTCTTCTCTCCCTATTTTTTCTCTACAAACTCTCTGTTTATATTTTTCAGAAACAAAATAGAACTTCTTAATAAACTTATAAAAGTTGTTATCTATAGGTTTAAGGTTTTGTTGTATCCTAAAGGTATATTACTTTAACCCTGCATCAAATATAGTGGGGGCAATTAATACCTTAAAAATAATGATCTTCACGCCTCAAAGTCTGTTTGTTATACACACTTAGAAAAAAAAAATATGACCTGATTTAACCCGGATTAACCTGTCAATCCATAACTTTTGTCATGAGACTAAAATAACACTATAGAGATCAAATCAAGATTAATTAGAAAACTTAATTCTCAATCTCTCCTATAGGATTGATTGTTGAACGATGAGATTTGTAAAAATTTTAATTAAAAAAAATGATACAAAAAATAAGCAAAGTCAACCCTAATTAACTCTTTAAACACTATTCTCGAGTCATAAAGATGAAATAACATAATAAAAAGCAAACCAAAACAAATCATGAAGTCTAATTCTTAATCAAACACAATATTAAATAAAGAAATTAAAAAACAAATTCAAATAGAAAAAAATAAATGAGGCAACTAGGTTAACTTGTCAAATCTGCGATTCAGGTCATGAGATAATAACAATCCAATAAAAAACAAAGTTAATAAAAAAAAATTAGTTAATTAGATTAACCTGCTAAATTTATAATCCATGTCATAACAATCTTAAGATTCAATAAAAAAATCTAATATTAAAAAATAAAATAAAAAAAGTATTAATTAAAAAATAAAAAAAACAAAACATTAATTCATTAAATAAATAATTTAATAGCGCTTGTGAGAGCAGGGATATAGCAAACCCCCTCCTCTTTTGGATTTTTAGATTATAGTTAATTGGAGATGACCTAACAACGCAAAATGGCTATATCCCTGCTCTATAATAATCGAATAAAATTAAATTTTGAAAATAAATAAACATTAGCTACCCGTCCCACACGCTGACGTGTAAAAGATATCCCCATTGCCAAAACCCTAGATTCCCAATTCAGAGACCCACAAACAGCAACCCCCCTCTCTCTTTCCCCTCTCAGCAGCAGCAGTTTATGCAGCAGAAAGAAAACTAACAAAAATCAACATTATAATTCTCAAAAAAATGCAAGCAATCCAACTCAATCAAAAATCAAAACCAACACCAAAACGTTTCATAAAATCCCAAATCCCAGACTCAATCCTGAACGACCCATCCCTTAACGCCTCCATCTCTCTCTTGCCTTCCAACTACAACTTCGAAATCCACAAATGTATCTGGCGCGTGCGTTCCACCAACGCTAAACGCATAGCCCTCCAGCTCCCTGAAGGCCTCCTCATGTATTCTCTAATCCTCTCTGACATCTTCACTGCCTTCGCTGACGTCACCCACTGCTTCGTCCTCGGCGACGTCACCTACGGCGCCTGCTGTGTAGACGATTTGTCGGCTTTGGCTCTCGATGCCGATTTATTGATCCACTACGGTCATAGCTGTTTGATACCTATTGATGCCACCAAAATCCCATGTCTCTATGTCTTTGTAGAAATCAAAATCGATGTCAGCCGTCTGATCAACACGATCAGCCTCAATTTTGGGACCCACAAGAGAAATATTGTGCTCGCGGGCACGATTCAGTTTGCTTCGGCGATCAGGGAAGCGAAACCTGAATTGGAAAATAATGGGTTTGTTGTTTTGATCCCGCAATCGAAACCCTTATCGGCTGGAGAGGTTTTGGGTTGTACCGCACCCAAAATGTCAAAAAATGTTGTTGGGAATTTGGGCTTTAGTGAGGAGGAGATGGTTTTGGTGTTTGTAGCAGATGGAAGGTTTCATTTAGAGGCATTTATGATTGCGAATCCGGGGATTAAGGCATTTAGGTATGACCCTTATTTAGGGAAGTTGTTTTTGGAGGAGTATGATCATAAGGGAATGAAGGAGGTAAGGAAAAAGGCGATAGAGAGGGCAAAGGGAGCGAGGAGTTGGGGGGTTGTTTTGGGAACTTTGGGAAGGCAAGGGAACCCGAGGATACTGGAAAGGTTGGAAAAGAAGATGGGGGAGAAAGGGTTTGATTATATGGTTGTTTTGATGTCAGAAATTAGTCCGGGTAGGATTGCATTGTTTGAGGATTCGGTTGATGCCTGGATTCAAATCGCTTGTCCTAGGCTTTCTATTGATTGGGGGGATGCTTTTAAGAAGCCATTGTTGACGCCTTTCGAGGCAGAGATTGCGCTTGGGGATTTGGCTGGTTGGTGGGAGAAGAGTTTGGTGGTGAATTCAGGGTGCGGTGGTGGTGGGAGTGGTTTGGGATGTGGTCAGAAGAGTGATGGATCATGCTGTGAATGTAGCAATGGGGATGCAAAGGGTGTGGAGAAAGATTTTGGGGGGGAGTATCCCATGGATTACTATGCTCAGGATGGGGGGGAATGGAATTCTTCTTATGTGAAGAAACCAACTCGCCCAGTGCGGAGAAATGTTGTCTCTTCTATCAGAAATGATCCTGCTTCTTAACATCACTGGACACATAAGACTGTAAACTAGTGCACCTAGGAATGGTGCTGAGGTTTCTTACTACGAGTAAGCTCTCAAACTCCTCCCATGTGTTTAATCTTCTATAGCTAATATTTTAGCATATGAAAGTTGCTTTCATTTTCTATGAAATGATTCATTTGTAGTTTAGGAACTAATATGAACTATGAAGGAATGATTGACTTTGATTTCAGTAAATGCTGAATGTGTTTAGATACGTGAAAATAACATATTGTTTACATTACGACAACTATTATACAGTGAGGTTCTGTATTATGATGAGAATAAACTACCCTTAATATCTTGTTAGTTTTAGGCCCTGTTTGTTTCATGGAATGTATGTTGTTTTCTGGAGATCATTTCCAAACTTTTTCATGTTTGTTTACCATTAGGATTAGGAAAGTTGGTTAATGGAAAACACTTTCTAGTCAAAGTAAAATTTGGCTTGGTTTCCAAGAAAGTATTTTCTTTTATTTTGGGCAGAATACACTTTCTAGAAATTGCACATAAAATAAAGTGAAATGACTAAATTACCATTACAATTTGTCTTTCTCTTAACCTTTTCTTAATTGAGATTTTTTTTATTTATCAGATTTAATACCTATTTTTTTGTTGCTAGTTATTTTATTTTAAATAATTTATGAAATTAGAATATATATTTTTTTTCAATTTCATCATCTTTTAACTTTTTTTATTTATTAAATTTGATCCCTATTCTTTGATTGCTATTTTTTAATTTGAAATAATTTATGAAATTGCTTTTTTTTTCAATTTCATTCTTTTTCAACTTTTTTATTTGTCAGATCTGGTTTCTATTTGTTTAACAAACTTGAAAAAAAAATTAAAAAATTAAAAAGTTATTTTTCAATTCATTTTTCATGACACTGCTTAACATTAGAAAATAATCACTTTTCAGAAATCCACATTCTAGAAGAAAACTACTTTCCGACAAACAAATATGCCTGAGTGTAAACTGAGAGAGAGAGAGAGATGTTGCTGTAGAATTCATTTTTCATGACACTGCTTAACATTAGAAAATATTCACTTTTCAGAAATCCAATAGGCCAGAGAGAGAGAGAGAGAGAGATGTTGCTGTAGATCACTGTTCTTTTGAGAGATTTTGTTGAGGTTGGACGGAAAGAATATTTTGAGAAAAAGAAAATTACTGGGTCATGTTTCTTTATATTAGTTAATGACTTAAAACTTGTAGTCATTGTTAATTTTGGTGCTCTGATTGAACAATCCTGGGATGTTCTGCATAGGCTGTCATGGGAAACAGACTTTGACTTTTTTGATGAAGTAAGATTTTCCAGTAATTGGAACACAATGTGTATACACGCCTTGTTTACTTGCTGGGTAAAAAATGTTGATTTTGATGTATGGTGTTAATGGAATACGTGGTGGAAGTTGCAACTCCTGGATAAGATTAGAATGTTTATATGCTAAAGCAACTACAAGGGAATAGGACTCTTGTGTGGACGTGAAGTGGTACCATGTTTCACTACAATGCACATGAATGCTAGGTTATAATTTTTAATAAAATTGTACTACTGAACATTCTACCATGACAAATTTGATGAGCAAATGCGAGCTATTGATTCTTAAGCTACTGAATATTGTGCCTGAGTTAGTTGCATGGGTTAACACAAATTTCAACGCATATAAAGCACTTAAGCATAAAATACTAAGTGCATATTGGTATCATAATTAGCATCTTGTTATACAGTGTTTTTAAGTTCTTGTAAACTTTGCAATATGCAGATTGACACTCGGCTGCACCCAGGTCCCTCTCAAGTCCAAATCTAAATAGAAGCCCCTCAAGTGGGATCTACAACGGTAGCCACTCTTCTCTATCAAATGACATATCAATGTCAATCAAAATCATGCATTTGAGTAGGTCACACCATTAGAAAAATCTGTATTCCACCTCTTATGGCTGGCTTTTGTTGGGTGGATGCATGGCACAGTATATCTTTACCTTTTCCATTCTAGTAAAATTTTAGTTGGGTTGAACAAATGAGCTTTTACTAAATCCAGATATTACACTTTCAGATGTTGTTGCACTGAGTATCTCACAATTTCATGACAAACTTTACAGCTTGTATCGTTAAATTCAAATAAATGATGCACAAATCTTGATTCTTCACTCCACGATGTCTCAACACCAGAGGCAGAAAGGATTTTCTTGTCGGTCAGATGATCAGAGAGATGTTATCATGACAATTTAGAAACAAAAACAATTGTAGTGCCAGTCTGGCATTATAAATCTAATTTTTTTCCTTCTTTCTTGAATAGTGTGGATCTCTATGGTAGGACTTCGAACTAGCTGGTATAAACAAGTTGCGTGGAAGAGCATTCGATGCCAATCATCAAGAACTGATGCAGAGCACTAGTACTTCTTCTCTGCTGTTCATATAAAAGGAAGTTTAGATAAAGCATTTGAGAGCTCAACAAGAGTAATACTTGTTGCTTCATTGGAATGCTCTATCGACCATACTAGATCGTGGATGATCGAACCTCCTCCACTTTTTTTTTTCTTATAAAATCTCTTCTTCAAGGTGTACATCAGAATTTCTGAAAGCGGATATTACCCTTTTGGATATTATTGAATCACGGCTTTATGACAAGCTTCGTATTTGGTGGATGCGACTGAGAGAATATAGTCAATTTCAACTAACTTGTTGGTAAGTTAAGCATATGTTCATGCTTTGGTTTCGAGAAAGAATTGAGTGATTTTATTTCTCAGATATACTTGCACCAAAATCTTATGGGTTATTGATCCTCAGGTTGGATTGTCGGGAGAACCATTTAGACGTTGTGACTGTTATGTTGAACCAGCCGGTCCTGAGCCTGACAAGTTGTATAGAAGGGCACTAGTTTTGGTGCCGCATTCCTGTTGCGGTTCAGATATCAATTAAAAATTAGATGCGTTGTTTAATAGAATTAATTGATAATCATGCGTTAATAAAAGAGATATGGATATAAAGAACTATGATCTCGTGTTAATTATTTTTTTAATTTAATTATATGTCTATATTTAAAAAAAAATTAAAATTAAATTTCAAAAGAAATAATTTTGCCCTAGTATGTCCAAAGGTGCCTCAGTTATTCTGTTCTTTTTCAAGTCTGTTATTTTTTAAAAAATAATTTTAGACTGATGTTTTTTATTTATGTTAATTTGTCAAACCCTACCCTAAGTAATGAATAATTAGGTTTGATGACTTTGTGTTTTGTAATCAAATTTGTGATTAAAATATATGATGAGAAGATAGATACACGAAGGAAAGCAACTGAAAAGGAATTAAGGAAAAAAAAAAACAAAAAACAAATTATCATGAAGAGCAGTAAAAAGAATATCTTACTAATATTAGAAAAATAAATTATAATTTTATTAAAAACAAAATAAAAATTGAACTATACATTATTAATACCCAAAAATATTTTTAATTAATTTATTTAAACAAATTTCAAGACCTTTGACTTAAGAAAAATATATTTTTAGATGACATTGTTTAACCTTATATATATATTTTTTTTATAAATAGTAAGATCACTTTTTGGATTGATATGGGTAGCAAATCATGACTTGAGTCATAAACATGATTCAGTCTAATAAAGTTTTTAAAATCTATCTCACCTAATTATATAACACATATTTCCAAAATAAAACTAAAAATAAATTATTTTATTTAATTGAAATTCAAATTAAAGAGAAAAATATTTAAAGACTAAGAAAGGCAGACACCCAGGTCTGAGTAGGATAGGCAGGGGTGTTCAAAAAAATCAAACAACCGAGAAAACCAAAGAAAAATTAACCGAGAAAACCGAACCGAGATGAAAAACCGATTAAATCGACTTTCAAAACCATAAAATCTTGCCGGTTCATTTCGGTTTCAGTTTTAAAACTGAAACTAATGAACCGAACCGAACCAACCGAAAAACAAGAGGGCTATAAATACTACAGTTAACCTAACTCTAACAATAACATAACATCTTCATCTCTTCTGCGCAACATCTCCAAAAAACCGTCGCCCTCCACTCTCCATCTCAAAACTCAAAAGCTAAACCATCCACCCACAAATAAGTCCCGAACAAAAACTCACATCTTCATCTCCTTGTCTTTTTTTTTATTTATTTCTGCGCAACATCTCCATCTCTTTTGTGCAAGCCGAACAAAAACCCACATCTCCATCTCCTTGGCTCCTCTCTTTATTTATGTGCAAGCTGTAGGGAAGATCTGGTTTGTCTTCTTGTTAAAGGGGTGGCCTAGTGAAAAGTGTGATTCCAACCAGTGCCCATGGGAGAAGGCTGGCCTCCTCAATCTGGTTTGTCTTTTTCTTTCGTTTTGTAAATTTCTTTACCAACAAATATTCTTATTAATCGGGATGCTAAAACTTTTGGGGCTTTACCATATTTGCAGGATTTGAACAACAAGATTCTAGCTAAACCGAAATATAATTGCATGCAATCATCCTAATAATTCTAAAATAGAGATGACAATTGTGATCGTTTATATAGCAAGCAGATATGAAGAGTTTTCTATTCTTATAGGATAGGATTAGATTTCCTGGTTTTAAGGCAAAAAAACCAAATTTCACCAAACCGAACCGAACTGAATCATGAACTGCCCTAGGGATAAGATGTTTGGCCCATAAATTGAAAAGGCCAAGCCTCCATGCCTGGACGTTTTGTTTTGATTTTTTCTTAACTTAAAAGGCAGATGAAATGATGTCTTTATACAAAAATAATAATCAAACAACACGTTATCATAGAAGAGTTGGTTGGAAAATTAAGTTGGGTTTTTTGGACCTAAAAAACCAACCTCACCTAAAAACATCTAATAATCACTTTCGTAAGCTTAAAAGATCAATCTTTCAACTCGAAAAACCTTTAAATTGGTCCAAATCCACAAAAGTAAGTCGGAAAAAATTTCTTTGTCAACTCCAATCTACTTTTTTCAGGAAGATAAAAGGCAAAAAACACTTTAATGAAACTTCTCTCGTCAAATGGAACATGTTTATACCAAGAACAACTTGTATTGTCTCTGGAACTGGGCAAACCATCAACCTTCTCTCTCTTTGCTATTTTCCAGTGACTTGCTCTTCTCCCCCAAACTCAGGGGTTGAAACGTGAATAAAATAAATTTTTTGATGAAAATGTAAAATCCTCATAAAAGAGGGACCAAACATGAAACAAATTTAGGGACTAAAATTTTATTTTTCATGAGGTGCGCCCTAAATTTAAAAATGCGTGCCTCATGAACAACAAAAGAAAAAAATAGGCTGTATTTTTTCTCTATGATCAAATATGGTCCCCGAAGCTTCAATTGTTTTAATCAATAAAACCAAATTTGATCTTACCAAATCAAAAATAAAATCAAGGAAGTAATATTTTTTGACACATCAAGAATTCTATAGGAAGCTAATTAAAATAGATCATGAATCCTAAAATCCATCTAACACAAGTTGTAAGGATAAAATTGAAAAACTTATTGACAAATAAAAAATGCTAAAAGGAAAAAAAATAATGAAGAGCATTGTTTGAGTCAACAATGCTTTACGAGGAGCTCCATAATTCTTTTCTAGTGCAATTAGTTCTTTTTCTTAATTTTAACTATAGCTATTGATGGATCTCACTAAACAAAAGAGTTTGCAGGACCTTCTTTAATTTTCATGGATGAAAATTATGGTGTATTTGTCATTTTTCTCAAATGTTTTCCTTAGTATAAAGTGAGAGATTGCCTTTAGATTTACCAAAAATTAGTATCATGTTATCTAACCAAATATTCAGATATTCTATCTAAACTTACTTAGTCTTTTTATTATTTGTAACAATTCTTTCCTTGAGTGGTTGACATATCTATTTGAAGTTTTTTGCACTTTAAAATAAATAAAGGAGGTAGAGTCTTTGGAACAACAATTAGTATTCTTATTGCATTGGTTAAAATTTATTTGTTCCTTTTCATTCCTATCACAACGAAATGGACTTTGCCTAGACTAAGAGTGAACAAACTATTAAGTCTTGGATGAGAATTTCTTTTACTTATTTCTCTCACTAATCTATTATTAACAAACCAATTCTTCACACTATAAAGTATAAAATGTCATTTCTTAATATTTCTACAATAACTACCATATAAATTCTTCAGTTATGATTGAAGTGTACTTGCATAGTGTACTTGTATGAATTGAAGAGAAAGATTTAAGTTTCTTTGAAATTCTACTCTAAAAGTATATGAATAAATATAATTCCATCTATTTTGTCTTAAAGTGTTTATTTGGCATTGTAATTAGAATTAACTCATGTAGTGTTTGTTTATATTATATTATATGTTTTGTCCTATAATGTTTGTCTAGGATTGTATTGGAACCTTTTCTTGTAGTGCATGTCTGACAATGTCATCATTTAGAGTCAAGTCAATTTATAAAGTATTTTAGTCAATACAAAAACAAATTAAAAAAGAACATGCCCAACAACTTCTTAAGAATAAAATGAAGCTAGATATTCAAGGGGGAGTTTTATGAAACCAAGACAATTTTTTAATTAACTATTTTTGTTATCTTCATACTCCTTATAAGAAAAGTATTGGTTTATATCACACCAATCATGAGTAGAATCACAAGCTACAAGGAAAATTAGCAAGATATGTTTAAATTTTCAATGTAAAACCCTTTTTCTAGTATTAAGAATTCAAGAAGGTGAAAATTTCTTTGAGAATGCTTTTAGTTTTGTTATAGCATAAATGTGGATATCATTTTATCGCAAAATATTCTTCTTCTTTAAAAGCTAAAATGGTGGAGTTTTGTACTCATCTATATTACCTAGATCCTCCTCTCTTATTATATGTAATTCCATTTAGATTTCTTTTACAAAATAGATTATGTTATATAAGAAAATGTTTTTTTCATTCTAATAAGAGAGCTTTCACTAGTTGGAATTATTTGCTATTTATCTAGATCAACATCATCAATGAAAAAAGTACTTAGAATTTCCATATTAATTGGTGTGCTAGCCAAAGAGGAGATTTCTACTTCACCTTTAGCCTTTGATTAAAAAAAAAATGCTTTTAATTATTATAAATGGAATTTTGATTAGTTCTTCTCATTTATAGCCCTACTAAATGGTAGGTATTACATATTTTCTGAAAATGCTTACTATCTCCTTTTGTTTTTGACATATGATAAGAGAGATGTTCTCACTTGTGAAAATCTTTTATCTAGATTGCTTAACTTTATGAAACAATAAAGCGATTGATTGACAATTTTTATATTAGAAAAAACTAACCTTGTGAATATCTAGAAGTTAATTTCTTAAATATACTTGCATGAAAACCTTATGGAATATCTAAATTAAAGATGTATTAGAGTTGATAAGAAGAGCATTGACATTTAGTTGACAATCCTAAAGAATCACTAAATCTATTTATCATAAAATCTTATTTGTGGAAACTAAGGAATTATATGTGGTTACAACACATATTGTTCCTTGCTAATTGTCATCCCAAAAAAGTCGGTAACATTTGTATCAATGACCATCATCAAATTCCTTCTAGTTGATTGATCATATCAAAATCAACATGTAAAAACTTCAATCACGCCACACAACAACCTTTTTAAACATACTCACACATGAAAATAAAATTTTCATCACGTACTCACATGACAACATCAAGTTTATCCACACAAAAACAAGTAAATGATAATGCAAAAAAAAAAAAAAAACAGATAAGGATTTTATTGTGGTTTGATACTAACCACCTACTTCACTCCCTAAATAGTAAGCTTGGGCTTCTATTTTCACTTACAGTGTATTTCATAGGCCAGTCCACACCTTACAATGAATTCTTTTACAAGTTTAAAATTCAAACCTTTTCAACCGATCCTTTTACAAAGAGCTCAAGATTAAACCCACCCAATCTTTTTCACAAAAAAAGATTGAAACCAACTAATCCTTTTACACAAGGCTCAAGATCAAACCCACTAATCATTTTCATATAAAAAAAATGATTGAAACCAATGGAACCTTTTAGACCAGGCTCAAGGTCAAACCCAAGGTAGTCTTTTTCACAGATATAGATTGAATCCTGTATGAGTTCTCATAAAAGCTCACAACCAAAAACCAAACGGTTATAGTGATATACAATTCAACAATAAGATTTACTAAAAAAGAATGAAAATAATATTCACTCCGAAGAATAAATTATAATAAAAAATCTCAAGTCTTTAGTAGGTATAATCTAACTCTCTTTAGGTGAGGTAAGAGGTGTAATCAATGTGTAAGAGAATAATCATGAATAAGATCAAATGGAAAGAATATAATTATATAAGAATAAAATTTGTATATCAATGATTACAACAACCCTGTAAAAGTTGTAAGAAGAGGTCTATTTATAGGGGGAAAAAAAGCATCTAGTAGTCGTTTAGCATAAGACAAAACATGTCAAAAAATATAAATTTTAGAAGTCTGGTATATGCTTGGTTTTAGCTAGATGATGCAAAAAAAATATCATCCATGAAGTAAGAGTGAGGATATAGAGTGAGATATTTGAAATGTTTGTCTTGTTTTTCCTGGTTGAAAAAAAAGATAAAGTAATTTTAGATTCAAATATTGGTGTAAGGACAAAGAATTATAATTTAGTTTAATGAGGGTGTGACTCTTACACACTTAATAGTAAGAGACCGTGAATAATTTCAGCTCAGTCAAATGATAAGATGGCCAACCATTTAGTTAGGGAAGTCACCTGGTATATTAAAGATTTTAAAGATAAATTTATCTGGTAAGGTTGTCTGGTTTACTAGGTGTCTTTGGAATTTTATATCTTATTTGGTTAAATAGTGTCCTACATACTTTATAGCTTGCAAGGGGCCATAGGAATGTATCTGTATAGCCATTTGGTGTATAAAGGGTCTTAGGCTCTTTAAGTGTAGGCACAAGGTGTTTTAAGGCCAACTTTTTAGGATAGTATTGTAGTTATAGGAAGTTTATTTTACAAGTTAAACTAGTTCTTAAAAAGACTTGAATCATGTTTAATAATAACTAAGACTAAACTTAAAGTATATTATCCCATCAATCAAGTTATGTTTTTAGCACAATTTCAAGACTTGTCGATAATCCTTAAGATATAATGCATATATTGAACCTATATCAACACAACCTTAATGGAATGAGTAATAACCAATTAATGATTTTAATAATCAAAACTAGGAGTAATAAATACTTATGGACCAACATTTTCATATTTTTGATGATGACAAACCATTAATACTTTTGCAATTATTAGCATGCCAACAATATATATATATATATATATATATATATATATATATATATATATATATATATATATATATATGATTGCTCCCCCTATCAAATGTAATAATCTTTTTTTTATCAATTTTACTAGGTGCTCATAGGATGCGAAAAAGATTTCAACAATATAAGCATTTTAAAATCAATAAACACAAGTCCATGGCATGAGAACATAATACATCAAGATGTAGAACCAATAGGCATTACCAAACAATGTCATAAGAACATAAATGAAGCCGAAATATAGAGGCTTATGTTACTATTCAATTAGTTATATGTTGTTAATTGAAATAGCTAACTACCATAGAGATGAAATTCATGCTATAAAAAGAAGTATCCAAATATCTTAATTATTTAAATACCATATGAAAGTAAAGTATCATTAATACATAATCTTTTCTATGAATATTCATACCAAAAATATACCCCAACCTCTTAATCACAAAAAGATCCATATGAATGATCATCTTAGATTTCAGAAAGGCACAAAAAAAATCAAATGTCTAAGATTTTATACCCAAATAGAAATAGTTAAAAAAAATGAATGAAAATGAGATTGATCAATGATGATAATTTGTAAAGGCACATAAAAATGCTTAGACTTCATTCTAAGTTGGTTCCATTAGGACTTCTTCTTCCATTTTTTCAGAAAAAACATAACCATTGTTTAGCTGATAGCCATTTTTATTTGATAGTAAAATGTCGAGAAAATCACGTGTAGCCTTTGAATGAAGGAGAGGTATCACTTGAGCTCAAATATTGATAATAAGTTCTTGTTGCATAGTCATACTTTTGGCTAGTACATCAATCGAAGCAACTAATATGTCATAAGTAGATGTCTTATTTGATTTCTTATAAATAAACTTTTCTTATCTAATATCATACCTATCAAGCCCTTAGAGAAATATGTCCTATCAATTTGCTAATTTCTATCATTTAAAGATATTATGTGATAAATAGTCTCAATCCTTTAATGCTGAATATTTAAGTAAAAATAGACACATACATAAATGAAAACTTGAATAGATTTGAAAACATTAGCCATAGTTATTAGGATCAATCCTGGCTAGTGAGTCTTATTCCTTATCTTAAGATAAGCTATCATTCATATAGTAGACTAACTAATATGACTTTTCTATAAACCACAAACTGAATGACTCTAACAACCATTTTATACAAAAAATGGTTTGAAGTAATCAAATGAGATGAATACCTAGTCATAACATTAAATGTTTTGGTATTATGATTAAAAAAATGACATATTATATGTCAAAAGATAATTCTAGAAAGATATCAATATGACTTTTCTCAATAAACACATCATAACTATTTATAGAGCTAAAAAATATCATATATGAACTTGCATAAGATGGTAATAAGATGTTTATTAATCATATTTGTGACATGATAAATTTGGCAACAAGTTATCTTCCTTTAAAGTAAGATTGGCATAAGATTCTCTCACTATATCTAGATAGATGTCTGTTTGAATCTTAGCAAAGTGTGCCCAGCTAGAATTCACAAAGATTTTTAAAACATCTGAAAAGTCCATTAACTCATGGAAGACCACTCATTGACTTTTAAGCATTGGTCTTTTTTAGATGCTAATATTGTACTTCTCATAAGCTACATCTAACCCAAAGAAGTCATGCCTAAAAAAAAGACTTGAAAACATTACCATGATAGTGAAGGAAGTGTTGTTGTCTTAGCTAACCATGAGCATTATTTGGGAGTTCAAAGTTATTCCTTCATGCTTTTAGTTTTTTTATACTTGGAGGCTGAAAATTTTAGCTTCCTTTTAGCTTTAAACTTCAGTCTTAGAGGCATGGTTAAGCAACACAAGTTTAGGAACCTTTAAAGTTTTAGTGAGAATGAAAAGTGAGAGTAAGAAAACAGGTGCTGGAAAGAGTGAGTAGTTTAACTAAGTAAGAAGGATTAATTTTAATAAAATTTTGGCTGAAAATATGTGGAGAAAATGAGGTAGATAGAAAGATAAATGACGAAATACTATTTATATCTAAGTAGAGGGAGAGTGCAACATATTTTACAGCTTGAAATATACCGCAAAACAGGTACAATACAATCGGTCAAAATAACATCAATGACAGTCCAAGATGTCCAATTTCTCATCTTGATGTTTTGTTTATCAAAAGAGTTTTCTGGTATACATAACCTCTATTTTTTAACTAAAATTTACCTTTATAATTTCCTTCATGTTTATTTATTTGGTATACCTAATGTCTACAATTTAATTCTTTAAATGCAAATACTTTTCAAAGCCAAATTATGAAAACTTCAAACATACTGAATACATTCTTGTGCTCTTGCCTTTTCTCATTATGATCAAATTATATAAGATATGATGCATGTTATTCATAAATTACAATAATAACCATACTAAGAATATGGAAAAAAAATATATTAAATGACTACCAAATGAAAAAGAAAAATTAACCAAATAACATTTAAAAATAAGGTTGAGTTCAATGAGGGTTACCAATTGCTAATTCAAGTCGCAATAAGCAAAATTGATCTTCATTAAAGGGTTTGTTGAAGATATCCTCCACTTTATTGTCCATGATCTCAAACAATTGAAATATCACCTTTATGCATATGATCATTAATAATGTGATGCTAATTTCTATATGCTTGGTCCTAGAGAGTTGGATGGAGCTTTTGGCCAGGTTTATGACACTAGTATTATCATAATATATTGAAATATGATACAACTAGAGGTCAAAGTCTTTCAATGTTTGTTTTATCCATAAGACCTAGGCATAATATGATCCTGAAACAATATATTCAGCTTTTATAGTGGAAATGGCAATCACAATATGTTTATTACTAGCCTATGATACTAATGCATTTCCTAGAAATTAGCATGTGCTCTTTTAATTGACAATGCAACAAAGTTATAATTTGAATAACTTATAACATTCATACTTTTTATTTGAGGGTACCAGAGACCTAATTCAAAAGTATTTTTAAGATACTTGAAAATTCTTTTAACGACATTAAGGTATCTCTTTAAGATAACTTAAAATCTAATACATAAACATACACTAAATATGATATCAAAATGACTAGTAGTTAAATATAATAAGCATATGATCATACCTAAATATCATTTAACATCCACATATTATTTTCATCCTCATTGATCTTGGTGGTGGTGCTCATTAGTGTTAGACTTGTTCAAAGTGATTCCAATTCAAAAAAATTTAGAAGTTCCTTGATGTACTTGGATTGGTTGATAAAAATTCTATCTTCACTTGGTTTAATGTTGAATAATAAAATTTGAAAAAAATAAATAAATTAAAGAAACCTAAAAAATATTCAAGTCAATTTGTCAAGTTTACAATCAAAGTCATACACGAGGATAACTCTATATAATAAAAATAAAAATAAATTATAAAACTCAATCCAAAATAAATATAATGTTAAATGATAAAATTAAAAAAAAAAACTGAAATTTAAAAAAAATCACATAAGATAAAATATTAATCACGATATCAAAAAAGTATTATAGAAAAGTATAATTATTACGATAATAAAAGATGGGATAATAATTATGATGATTGACAAATCGTTTAAGGATAAACAACCAATAGGAGTGAAGGAATCTGATTTTCCTCCCTATTTGTATACGAGGTTGCAACATGGATCGTCCCTTGCTGATTGTCGGACTAAGCACAAACAGCCTATCACAGTGAAGGAATCTGACTTGGAATATTAAGAAATCCTCATCTATATATCTTGGTACTTTTTCTCCTTTTATTTTATCGAAGTTCTTCAGAATTCACGTGAAGGGATCTTGAATAGAAAGTAGAAACAATCTGGGATCCATTTTTACATTTTAAAAATATTTTTAAAAAAAATTAAATTTTTTTTACTTCAAATTAATATTTTTATAGTGTTTTTAAATCATTTTAATGTGTTAATATGAAAACTAATTTTTAAAAAATAAAAAAAAATTATTTTAATATATTTTCAAGGAAAAAATATTTTGAAAAACAACCGCTCCTACTATCTAATTTCATCCTCCATGCTTTGATTGTTTTTTAGCTTCTTAAATTTCAGCAGAACAATGCAAACCTGGAACGTTCATCATTGTTTAAAGATTTGCGGGCATGGATTTGCTAATTTCTTCTGCTTATCTGCAGCACAGAAATGTAATGAATATGTATTACTTTCACTTATAAACTTGAAAATATCATTATTTGTATTTGTTATTATAAAAAATATACGTTATTAGCCTTCTTTTTCCTAAACAAGTTGGACCATTTGTGTAATGTATGATTATTAATGTAGAATGCTTTCTAAAAATATTTTTAGGTTTTTTTTAACATGGCAAACAGTACTACTGCTACATTTTATCTTTCTTCTTTTTCCTCGTCCTAAGATTTCCGTAACTTCAGACAACTTGTTCAGACAGAAGCGTAACCCTGCACGACAGTTGTTTATGCTAGGAATTCATGATATCCAACTTGAAACTAAATTTTGGTCTGTCCATGATGGTGAAAAGAAAGAAGAACAAAAAAGAGTAGTGACTTTGTGCTCATTTGAAAACAAAATCAATAGGCTAATGACATACTTGGTTGTGCATGAAATGTATGATAAAGATAAACAAGATACAAGAATGCTGGCAATAATTTGGATTCAAGTTTTCATCCTCGATGTAACATGGCAAGTAGCTCCTCCACCTTCATTTATGGCGAAGCTGTTCCCATGTTGTTTTCACACAATGGTATCCATGTTTTCATCCCTGCTTCAAATCAATAAAGCAACTTCAGTGGACAAAATTAATTCAAGGTTCATGTAAACTAAAATATTCACCATGGATGAAATCAAGCAGATCATGATAAAGGGCGACTTACAAAGGTTAAATACTGGATTTGCTCCTTATTTCTCTGCAAACTCTTTGATTTCAGTCAGTTGCTGGGTCCTGAACCATAACAGAGTTTGTAACTAATAATGGAAGCTATACAATGAAAGTTATTCAAAATTTTAGATTAACCACAATATGGCCACAGTTGCAAAGGTTGCTTTGTTGAACATAATACTTTAGATGGCAAATAGCTCACTGATGCAGTTTCAGTAGATTGGTTCAAACATTGACAGGGGAAACTGCTAACAAATGAACATGGGGTTTTAACTCGGATGAGAATTCCATCAGGGATTAAGTCCAGGAGTTTATCATGTAAAGTTTCAAGAGAAAGTTCATGGTTCATACCTCTACAAGACACTTTAAACTTATGATCCAGATTCGAATGCCTATATCTCCTAAGTTCAAAAGTGCTTGCCTAGTATCAAGGCTTCTAGCATGGTACAATCACCAACAACGACCGTACTATAGCATAAAAACCTAACAAGGATGGAACTGAACGATCATGCAGAAGATTTTCACTTACTCATACACAGATCAAAATTTGATTGAGCTTCTAAACTTCAAAAGAAGCAGTAGTTACAAAACAAGTTTACGAGCCATTAAAATATATATATATATATATATATATATATATATATATATATATATCTTTTGCATCTGCTCTTCGGTTTTCAAAAGCCATGCATTAATGAAAACTAAGAAAGATGAAAAGGAGGTTTGCTAAAACTTGAATTTGTAACTTAAACACTGAACTTTGGACCATCATAAGTTTTTATTCTGCTGGATTTGTACATCTTCCTGCCAAGTCCTCCTTAGTCTTAGAATTTTATACCAACTTTGTTTATGAATAGATTAACCACATTAAGAGGTATTTGTACAACCCAATGACAAGCAAAAGTTATATTGAAGAAATCCACACTGAAACCAGTACTGTTGATAAAAAAAAAAACTCATATCCTTATTTCCACCATAAACCCTTACACTTCCCTCGATATTGTTCTCAACCACCAACCTCTTCAAATTGCAACAAATACTTGAGGTTTTGAAACAACTTTAGTTGTGATAAGTTGCATATAAACTTGTGTTTCCCACCCCTTCTATTTCTGATCCCAACATCAAGAAAACAAATCATTCTAACTAGCCTGACCTATTCCATCAAGCTAATATGTACTAACCCATTGGAGACTTTAATTAGCAGGACACAAAGGATGTCATATAAGTGCCCACTGACCACTGAAAAAGAAACTTTGGGTGGCGACTTTGCATAAGTCAACTCTGTCCAACTTGATTGAAAATCTAGGTAGTTCCCTGGTTAAGAAATTCAGACAATTAGGACATGGGCTTCCCACTCCAATTAAAAAAGTTGATTCGGTGGAGATCCTGGATTTTATTCTGAAATCGAGGTCCAGATAAGAAGATACCAGCAATTTTTATCCTGTATTTGTTTTCGCCTTCATCACTATACTATAACTAGATTACTCTAACTTTCATTTCTGCCACAGTATTTCTGAAAGAAAATATTACCTATAAGATCATTCATACATCCCCGCAATTTCAATTCCAGTAAATTCACCATAAACCATATAGGCATCCTTCTAATTACAGTTCCATATGACAGGAGAACTCCATTGACATCCCATCTAACATAAAGCCAAGACAAGTTCATTGAACATGAAGCACTCTTCCAAGGAAATTTCATTAGAGAAAGACATTAAGTGATTACCATATTGATGTATTACCAATACCAAGACCATTGCACGTAAGTATCATTCCTTTAAATCTGGTCAGATATTCCTGCATTGCAATTACAGAGTTTCCATATGAGCATCAATATATTATACCCAAATAGACCTTTGACATCGGCCAAGACAAGTGTAATCCTGCCATCTAGAATTAACAATATCAAAATTCTTACCCGCAAAGTATACTTATCAATCTCATATATTCCAGTTAAGTCATAATCGAAGCGTTTATCTGGATCCCTCAATACTGCAGAAGAAAATATGAGTAAGAAAAGATACGAGCAGAAGTCATCAAATTGAAGACTTACCATTCTGTAGTACCTCTAGACATTGCTATTGTATCATCTATTGTCACAGCAGTTACCTTTAAGACGTCAACATATGCATAAATTTGTTTAAGCCAAAAGGGATATGTGGATTGGAAATAAGATAGCTATTACTTTCTGCAAAGTTCTCTTTATGTTACAGGAAATGTGCTCTACCTATATATAAATAAGGAGATCCCAAATTTAAAATATGTATATTTGTGCGCGCGCGCGCTCGCACACATCTTTCTCCCAAAAACTGGATAACCTTATACATAGATATATATGTCTCGTAAATGTTGTTTGTTATGTGTGCACGTGTGAAAATCTCTCTCTAGCGGTGCATGTGCGTGCACATCTCAACTGACAAGGGCAGGAAATATAGTACATCTATCACTATAAAATGTCTTCTTTCTTTTGTTTTCTTTTTTTAAGCAGCACTCACATTTTCAATTATCCAACACATATTTCAAAGACCTTGAATAGTGAAGTTAAATGATAGCAGCTACATTTTATATGTAAATTAATAATACTTGCCTTGATTCATCTAAAAAGTTTGCTTGCATCCTCATATGCATTTTGCAAGAAACTTTTAATAAAAGAACGCAATAATTTCTAAAAACTATAAATAATGTAATTGACCAGAATGATAAGCAAGATTTCCCTGATTTTTTCCCTGGAAACAATACACAGTGTTAAGAATTAAGGGCTTGGTCTTATGTGCATACATGAGAATTACCATTGTAAGCTTCGTTAATCTCTTGAAATTTGGTAGTAACTGCATTATCCCCCTTGTGCTTATCAGGATGCCACTTCTACAACCAAACAAAAATATCAAGAAATTTTCTTAGTCAATGCCAAAGTTATTAAAGAAAACGATTATTCAATCAAGAATTAAAAAGCTCACTTAAGAAGCTGCTCAGAACAGATGCACCACTAACCAATGCAAGCCTTCGGTAATTTAGTCTTATCTTCTCATCTGTTGCATCATAATCAACCTCCAAAATTTTGTAGTAATCCTACAAAGAGTAAGGGTTTATCATAAGACGATGTAGACAAAAGTGTGACCTAAAATATCCACAATGAGAAAGTACGTCAATTTATCACACAACAAGAAAGTATTGTGAATAACAGGATAGAGGCATGGCACCTGAAGTCATCGTTAAATGGTCCCTGAGACCACATAAATAGGAATAAACAACAGATAAACAGGGTTATGATTTGCAACTATTCTCTAATTCCGCTACTTAACAAACAAACAAGAGGATAACACAACTTATGGGGAAAAATGATGTCCTTAACCAGAAAAGATTCAAGCATTTTTCTTCGGTGTTTTATCATTATCTTTGGTTCCATAATCTGCTTCTGCTTCAGCACAATACTCTTTATCCTATAGTATTTTACTTGTCATATGACCATGTCACTCATAGAAACCACCTTCTTATTAATGGAAAATTCAATATTAACAGTTGACAGTTATACGCAACAAAACAGAGGAGCATTTAAGATTGCAGGATGCCAAATATGCAGCAGCAAACTGTACGAAGTTGTAAGGGACAAGCTCTCATGGTATGGCATATCTGTTATAGAAGCAAGCGTAACTTTATTATCGACAAGAGATTAAATTTACACAACTACGAATCAGACCAATCAGCTAGCCTGAAAGTTGAATAAAAATCCTGAATCCTTGCTTTTGTATAATATCTAAGTAATCAAACAAAGCTTCTTAAAGCTTACCCATTGACCATTACACATTGGAAAACAAATTTCAAGTAGCTGTACTACAAAATCATGAATGAAGGAAAACTTTAACAGTAAAATAACTTTCATTGTGGTGTAAACAAGAGCAACCAGATTCACATGTACATCAAAGAATATTAAGAAATCCGTTCAACCAGTTATTATACTTGAGTAGACAAACTATTCTCTAGGATGCCATGCCATGAATTATAGACAATCCTTTCCATTTATTATGTTTTCCCAACTATTTCTCATAATTAAGGAAAAGAAAAACGGAAATCAATGCCTTCAAAGAAACTAAGTTGGGGGGGAAAACCATGAAAATGAAACCCCAAGAGGTATAAAGGATAAACAACTGTGCACCTTTTGAGTGGTGTTTTCATTGCCTTCCATATGCTATGGTGATGGTTCTGTTGTGGAGAGGATTTTGCGCATACTTCATCTCATAAAACATAAAAAAAAAAAAAACGGAGGATGTTGATGGGATCTTCTCAAAAACAATGAAATTCAGTCTGGTTAGATATTTGAAGAGTTATAAAAGAAAAAAGAAAGAGGGTGTTGTGTGGTGGATTTATTTTGGATTCCTACCAGACGGATAATATATGGAATGGAAGGAGAGGTTCTTTGATTGCCACAACGCTGCTCTTTGGATTTGTGTCTCCACTTTTTTCTTGGTATATATATATATCTCTATTTTTCCGATGCACGCGACAAACATTGTTGTATTATTTTTATGTGATAAATATTTAAAAAACAATAGCATCTTCAATAAATATTTTAAAAAATAATTGTTACTATAAACACAGGCACGAAATGATTTTCAATTAGTTTAAATTACAGTAAAGTTAACGGAATTTATTAAAACTAGAGGTGAGTAAAAAAACTGAAAAATTAATTAAATTAAAAAAATCAGAAAAAAATAACTGAAAAAATCAAATCGTAAAAAAAATTGATTAAAATTTTTAAAAAACCAACAGTTTCGGTTTCGGTTTTATAAGTTTGAAACTGAAAAAACCAAATCAAATCGAACCTGAACCGAAAAAAACAGAGCCAAACCGAAAATACCGAGCCAAACCGGAAAAACCGAGCCAAACCAGAAAAAAACCGAGCCAAAACCTGTTTGAACCGGTTTTTGTCCTAAAAAACCGAACCGAACCGAAACCGGTTGGTTTGATTCGGTTTCGGTTTTTTTTAAATAATTTCGGTTTAGTTACTTTTTTTATATATAAAAACCGAACCGAACCGAAAATGATCACCTCTAATTAGAACCAGAACAAGCCAAATTCTAAATCCAAATCATAAACACAAAATCCATTACACCCTTCAACGATCAAATCACAAAATGTTATAGGGAAAATGCAGAATTACAAAAGACTTAGGCCCCGTTTGTTTGCAGGAAAGTGAATTCCTTTGGGAAAGTGAATTCCGGGGAAAGTGAATTCCTGAAAAGTGAATTCCGGGAAAGTATTTTTCAATGTTTGGTAGTGTTATGGAAAATAAACTGGAAAACATTTTCCAGTGTTTGGTTATGTTATGGAAAATGAACTGGAAAATAATTTAATAATGAATTAATTTTTTTTTCAAGTTTATCTAATATATATAAAATATTTAATCACTTACAATAAAAAAAAAATGAAATCTAAAAAGTATAATGATGATTTTTTTTTATTATATCCTATATTCATACATAAGCTTATGAAATATTTCTACAAAAAGCCTATTAATATATTTTTTTTAATTATAAAAGCTTAAAATAAGTTTTTTTTTCATATGAAGAAAGCCAAATTAGTTTTCTACAAAAAATTATGCTGAAAGAAGCGGACAATAATTCTCTATTTTTCCTGTTATATTCATTCCTCATTTCCCCTGTTATAACCGGTTTGTATAATTTCCCAATTGGACTGTTCCATTCCCCTCCCATTCCCCGTGTTATTCATTACACATTTTCCCTTCAACAATTCACTGTTCCCATTCCCCTCCCAATCCCCTCCCCTCTCGGTCCCAGTTCCCCCAATTCCCCTGCTCCCATCCCCCCCCAACAATTTCACTGTTCTCATTCCCCTCCCAATGGAAGGCAACCATTTTCTTCTTCCCCACAGCAGTGGGCAGAGACCCACGGTCTCCTGTCTCTCTTCCTTCCCCTGGAAGACAAGCCACCACCTTCCCCCACTTTTGGCCTTGGGGACCAAAACCAGAGAAACCCCTGGCTGAAGGGGGTCCTGATTTTCAGTTTCTTCTCCCTTCAGCCGGGCAAGTCTTCCTCTCCCTCATTCAAAAAGCCAACACTCCCCCCACCGTCTCTACTCACTCTTTGGCCAAAACACAGAAGGAATCCAAACAGCTCCCCCCACAAGGACTTCCCCTCTGCCTCTCTCCCTCTCGGCTGCTCCTTTTTCTCCAGCCAGAACCGCCGCTGGAACCTTTCCCCCCTCTGGCCTGATTTTTGTTTCTTCTTCCTCCCCCCGGATGTATTGATTTCCAGCCCCATCTCCGGCCACTACACTTCTCTTCCATGTTAACAGAAATCGCCCCCCTCCCCCTCTCTCTGTCACAGTTATCTCTCCCACCCTCCCCCCACCGTTTTGCCTCTCTCTGTCACAGCAATATCATCAACGACAACACTTTTGAGCTCAAAAAATCTGAGCCTGAAGCTCCATCTAAATCATTCCCCTTTATCTCGCTTGCCCTCTTCCCTTTTCCGCTCAAAATCAAACACCACTTCCCTTCTCTCCTACCACGTAACAACAGCACTCACAACTAGAAATCCCAAATCCACACTCCAATAATGGCTTCTTTCATGCCCGAGCAAGCCAGAGCCCCTCCCGCTCTTCCCTTACCCGTTCCTCCTGTCACCAAGGCACGATTTTTTGATTCATTTTTTGATTTTCATACTCCTGTAATTGATTTTTTTTTCTTTTCTTTTTTTGCTTGCTGTGTGATCTAATGCGATGTGCAGTTTAAGATTGGGCTGTGTCAGTTATCGGTGACGGCTGATAAAGAGAGGAATATTGCAGAAAGCAGAAAATGAACGGAAGGAAAGTGTTTTCCTTTCTTTAACAAAAGAAAAACACTTTCCTTTCGTAAAGTTACTTTTTTTAATTTGACTGGAATTCAGTTTTCTTTGACCATTTTCTTATATTGCTGCCAAACATGGGAAAAGCAGGAAAGTGAATTCCAGGAATTCACTTTCCTGCAATCAAACACGGCCTTAAATGATATCGGTGGAATTTAGATCTGTAATTCTTTTCTTTTGTGTTGTGTATTTTTTTATTTATTGCTTCAAATGGTTTCATAGAATATCGGGATTGTACGTGTTTTGATTGGTTGCTTTTAGGGCTGGATTAATTGAGGTGTTTGTAATGTTTGATAAAATGCCTGAAAGAGAAGTCGTAAATTTGTAACATTTCACTTATATTGGTATTTTATATATTAAATTAATTATAATAGTATTTTTATAATATTTTTTTTTAAAAAAGAATGTGTTGATTGGATTCTCATGTGTCTAAATCAACATGTAAAGTGTTATTAATTATATATATAAATAATAGAATGTAAATTATAATTTGGCAAAATGTTACCAGTGTAATTTTTCCAATTAAATAATATATTGTTATTTAATAATTCCTAGATTATTAAGTAAATTAAAATTGAAATCCAAGATATCACAACAAGATGTCCCATTATATCGTATTTCTTGCAAAGATGGATCACAAAATCAAGTTTGGAACTCCTTTTAATATGTCAAAAGAACTCAAGGGATCCCAAACTCAGTTTTATTCATTTAAGCCTAATTTAATTAATTTGACGTTAATAAATCACCCAGATTTTCATAAAAAAGTATTAAATAATCATCCTTAAAATAACAATGCATCATAAAAAATATGTGTGGATGTCAAATTAAGAAAAAATAAAAGAATAAGAAGAAGAAGAAGATTTATTTACCTCAATTATTAGACTATGGACATATAAAGGGGCCGAATCATAATAAAAATTGAAGATGCTTTAGCTAGGCGCGTGTGGCGCATGAAACAGAGTGGTTGGTATAGTTATTAAATTTAACTTGAAGGTTAATCTGGTCACTGGATCTCAAGTTACACAGATTAGCCTGAATCAACCCGAATTAATCTGAAATTTTTTAAAAAAAATATTTAAAATTTTAATATTTCATATGAAAAAATTAAGAAACAATCCATCTTAATATAAGTTATACATGTTGTAAATAATGAAATTTCAAAAATTATTTCAAAATTTTTTTTATCCCACGTTAAAAAATATAATTTGATCTAATATACTAATATTTTAATTTTTATATTGTATAATTAAAATTTCTTCGTCTATTAATATATCAATAGCATTATAGTTATTCTAAATAATTTTATTTTAATGATTTATATCGAGATATGAAAATGTTATGACCTTATAGATATTAGTTTATGGGTGTAAACACAGCATAGTTGCTATGTTTTAATTATATTATGTGCTTATATATATATATATATATATATATATATATATATATATATATATACACTCTAAAATGCATGGAAAGTACTTAACTTTTGGTTTTTATTTTTGCTGTTTTTTCAATTTTTTTTTGTTTTTCCCCATTTTTTTGGGTTTTACATGTGTTTTTTCCCCCCAAGATTGTCTTCTTCTTCGTAAGATATATGTCTCATTTATTGTTGAACGGTGGAGATTCCTTTAAAGTGATCGAAGGGTTGAAAAGCATTTGATTAATTTTATTTAATTAGAAGGGCATTTCATTATAAACAAAAGAATTTACCTTATCTAAAATGTCTCATCACTTACTTTATTCGGGTTATCTTTGGCTTGAAATGTCATTACATATTATTTTTTAATTGAGGTTTATCGTGCTTTTCGCTTAGGATAAAAAAATAATCTAAGTGTATATTTGATAGTGTGGTGTTTATTTTTTAAAAATATTATATTTGGCTTGGAATGTTATTACATATTGGTTTTTTTTTAAATGAATCAATTGAGGTTGTTTTTATACCATGCTTTTCACTTAATATAAAAAATAATCTAAGCACATGTTTGGTAGTGTGGTGGTTAATTTTCAAAAATATTATATTTGCTTGAAATGTTATATATATATATATTTTAAAAAAAATGACTCAATTGAGATTGTTTTTATACCATGCTTTAGGTATGAAAAATAATCTAAGTGCATGTTTGGTAGTATAGTGCTTACTTTTCAAAAATACATTTTTTAATTTTTAATATTAACATGTTAAAATTTTTAAAAAATATATAAAAAATATCAATTTAATATTTTTCCAAACAAAAAATAATTTATGTTTGATATTGCGATACTTGTTTTTCAAAAATAAAATTCAATTTAAAATACATCAAAATATTTTTTTATTTTTAATATAGGAAATTAAAATCTTTTAAAAACACTTAAAAATAAATAAAAAAATAATTTAAAAAACCAATTCTAACACAAAAATAAGACATTAAACTTGAACGTGACAAAACTTGGACATCAACAAGTGACGTGGTGGGCAGAGCAATGATCTATAACATAATACTATATTAATTCCGACAGCAGAAGCAAGAACTAATTAACTTCACAAGTATCGTGTATGATATTTGTACCATACTAATATGTACACGTCAGTAGGTGGTAGTGGGTGCTCGGTCACCAATAATTTTTAATTATCGTGTAAAATTAAATCCAACCAAACCAAACCAAATCTATTAAAAAATTAAAAAAATCCTATAAAATAATATAAAATCAAAATAAACAAAATATAATGACCCATACTTGTTATTCTTTATGACAAAGTATCCTAAACCAGAAACACTATCTTTTTATTATATATATAAAAAATATTGATAATTATTTGGTGAGGTATCGTTTTCAAGTCTCGTTAATTTAGACCCCACACACGTCTTTTATCCATTTTAGTATTTCTGGACGAGCTCTTATTTTTAGACAGGGTGACGCCACGCATTCCCATTATTCTATTAATCATTATTGCTGTTGAATCAATCAATACACAAATCAGAGGAGGGAGGAGTCCGAATCCTAAATTGAGGTTAGGTGAGGTTTGTCCCATTCTACCCTTCTCTCTCTCTACATTAGATTTGTTAGTTGCATGCACAGCATAAGTATAAGCATTCCTCAGCAATCCATGTTCTAAAATCAAAACTCCTACTTTAGGTTTGTTAGCTGCCTGCACTGCATAAGCGTTCCTCGGCAATGTCAAAGAGCCGCAGCTCACAGATTATAACATGTAAAGGTATGCTGATGAATGAGTTTGATTCATGTGTGCTCGCGTAGCCACAGAAAGATAATTCCTTTGCTTTCAGTCATTAACTTGATATCTGGGTTTCGTCTGTCAGCGGCAGTAATATGGGGAAGTGGGGAGCCATTGAAGGTTGAAGAGATACAAATAGAACCGCCAAAATCGACTGAAGTTCGAGTGAGGATGCTATATGCAAGCGTGTGTCACACTGATATCTTACTTGCCAAACGCAAAGGAGATCCCGTTGTAATACAATTTACTTCATTTTCATGATCATCCTTGCATAATTATTATTAATGTCTTTCCAGCTTACTTTGTTTCACCATTTTATCTCCTTTTCCAGCCACCTTTTCCTCGAGTCCTGGGCCACGAAGGCGTTGGGTAAGCCCTCTTCTTACTACATATATCAAAACTAGTACCCAAAAGCTGGGGTGGCTAGCTTTTGATGAATAAAGAGCTGATCTTACAATAACTTGAATTGTACTCCCATCGTAGAACGGTGGAGAGCTTTGGGGATGAAGTCAATGGTCTTGAAGAAGGAGATTATGTGATACCAACAATGTTAGCAGAGTGTGAAGCCTGCGAGAATTGTACATCAGCGAACACCAATTTATGCCTGACATACCCTTTAAGCCGTAGTGGTCTAATGTTAGATGGCACTTCAAGAATGTCCATCAAAGGGCAGAAGTTGTATCACATGTTTACTTGCTCCACTTGGTCCGAATACATGGTTATTGATTCCAATTATGTAAACAAGATCGATCCAAGCATACCTCTGCCTCATGCCAGTGTTTTATCATGTGGATTTTCAACTGGATTTGGAGCAGCTTGGAAGGAAGCTCAGGTTAAAATGGGATCAACTGTGGCTGTTTTAGGCCTTGGTGCTGTTGGACTCGGGGTTTGTTTTGTTCTTTTCCTTTCCTTTCCTTGAGAAAAAAAGAAGAGGGTGTAGAATATTTTGCTGATGCCCTTATTTGTCTCTCAAAAATCTCTGTAAATGCAGGTCACAGAAGGAGCTCGAATGCTAGGGGCAGCTAAGATAATCGGCGTTGATAAGAATAGCATGAAAAAAGACAAGGGGCTAGCTTTTGGAATGACCGATTTCATTAACCCTGATGAGTGTTCGGATAAATCTATTTCGCAAATGATAAAAGACCTGACTGGTGGAATGGGAGTGGATTATTG
Organism: Populus trichocarpa; assembly: GCF_000002775.5. NCBI lineage: Eukaryota > Viridiplantae > Streptophyta > Magnoliopsida > Malpighiales > Salicaceae > Populus > Populus trichocarpa. Next base: position 5,740,009 of record NC_037303.2, read on the forward strand.
CTTTGAGTGCGTTGGTGCCGAGTCCTTGATTAATCAAGCCATCCAAGCCACAAAAGAGGTATATATATATATATATGCATGCCCATAATGCCTCTCCTCTTCTAACCCTTCTAACCCGTGCTCTGTTTTGTTCTGCTATAAGAAAGCAATAAAATCGGCAATTCATATTCTAACTCGATTTGTGATGTTCGGAAAACCACCATTCAATAAGAGTTTCTCCCTTGATGCTGGTTGTTAGGGAAAAGGAAAAGCAATTGTTATAGGCGGAGGAATCAACAGCGTAAAGATCGATTATGCTCCTCTTTTGAGTGGAAGAACCCTAAAGGGGTCCGTTTTTGGAGGGCTCAAAGTAAAATCTGACCTTCCCATCCTCATGGAGAAATGCAAAAATAAGGTATGTCCTTATCAAATTAGCATGTGGAATGAATGTATTAATTGAAGAAAATGAACGGTGCCCCCTTTTTTTTAGAAAATAAAATAAAATCATTTACCTTACTTGACAATAGCATAGCATTGGAATGAGGAAATCCATAAATTAAGAGAAACTGATGGCGGGTCTGCTTAATTTCTGACAGGAATTCGATCTTGATGAACTCTTGACTCATGAAGTTACATTACAAGATATCGAGAAAGCATTTGAGCTGTTAAAGCAACCAGATTGCGTGAAGGTGCTCATCAAGATTTGATTGATTAAGCTGCTAACAAAGCCTGGCCGTGTTCATGTCTGAGTAAAAAAAAAAAAAAAACCCTCATAAAACAGCATCTGAAATAAAGTTGCTTCCTGTATTATTGCCTTGTTGAAGTTGATGAAAAAGTAATTTTGATTTGGCAGGTGCTCTAAAAGTGAAAGTATATATTTCTTGCCAGTTTTCCTATTCTGAAACTTTACTACTTATTTTTTCCAAATACCCCTCAAGCGTCAGCAGCTACGCAGAAATAATATACAAAAATGTCTTACGTTGTTTCTTCTTGTTAGTTTATTCTTTATCTTCTGTTTTTTCTCTCTTAAAAACTAATTTAAAAAATATTAAAAACAAAAAACGGCAAGGATACCAAACACTTGCCTTTTAGATTACTGGGATAGGAGGAATTCTATCAACAGTGTCTGGGCAGTTGAGAGATAATTGTTAGTATCAATTTATTTTGTTCTGTCTTTATTATATAAAACTTATATATATACATGTGCAATAAATACTTTTTAAGGATGAAACCTAAGAATAGAAATATATCAAAATATTTCCTAAACTTATTCCTGATTTCTAGTTTTCTTAATTTGTAATATTTTCTAAACCAAGAATTAATCTTTGTCAACACTCCCCCTCAAATTGGTGCAAAGATATCTCGTATGCCTAACTTGTTGAGAGAGCAATGAAACACTTTACTTGATACTGCTTTAGTAAGTATATCTGTTAAGTGATCCTCAAATTTGATAAAAGAAAAAATCACAGTCTTTGAGGATTATTGGCTATGACAATTGCAGCTTTGTTGTCACAGTACATCTTGATCTCAGTCTCAATAAGATATCCTAACTCTTTAAGTAGCCCCTTTATCCATAGTATTTCACATAATCATTTGGTCATCCCTCTGAATTCGGCTTCAGCACTGGATAGACCAACAACATTTTGCTTCTTACTTTTCCATGTCACCAAGTTTCCTCCAACAAAGGTAAAGTATCCTAAAGTAGACTTTCTGTCAGTCAGATTTCCTGCCCAATCTAATCAGTATAACCAATGATGTTAAGGTGATCATTCTTCGATAAAAGAATTCCTCTTCCCGGAGAGGATTTTAAGTATCTAAGTACTCATAATGTTGCCTCCATATGTACTTCACTTGGGTTGTGCATGAATTGGCTGACTAGATTGATTGCATATGCGATATCAGGACGTGTATGTGAAAGGTAGATGACTCTTCCCACCAATTTCTGATATCATTCTCTATTTATGGGAACCTGATCTGAATATTTTGCTAAACAATGATTTTGTATGATTGGTGTATCTACAGGTTTGCAATCTAACATTCCTGTCTCGGCTAATAGGTCCAACACATACTTTTTTTGTGAGAGGAATATACCCAGTCTTAATCTGTATACTTCGATGCCTAAAAAATACTTCAACCCACCAAGATCCTTCATTTCAAATTCACTTGCTAGATACCTTTGTAATTCCGAAATTCCTTCTTCTTCATTTCCTGTAAATATCATATCATCAACATAAATAATCAAGGCTACTGTTTCCCCCCCATTTCTTTTCAGAAATAATGTATGGTCCGAGTTGCTTTGGCTAAATCCATGCTTTCACATTGCTAGACTAAATCTTCCAAACCATGCTCTAGGAGATTGTTTGAGTCCATAAAGTGATTTTGTAAGCCTACACACCACATTTTATTTTATTTTTCCAATAAAACCAGGAGGAACATCCATATACACTTCCTCCTCTAGATCTCCATGAAGAAATGCATTCTTTACATCAAATTGATGTAAAGGCCAGTCTAGGTTTGTTGCAAGTGATAGGAGTATCCGAATTGTGTTCAGTTTGGCTACTGGTGAGAACGTTTCCTGATAGTCTATGCCATATATCTGTGTCTATTCTTTAGCTACAAGTCTTGCTTTGTATCTTTCTACTGTCCCATCTACTTTATATTTCATAGTAAACACCCATTTGCATCCAACTATTTTCTTTCCACCTGGCAATGTAGTTAGTTCCCAAGTATTATTATTCTAGAGAGCTTTCATTTCATTATTGACAGCTATCTTTTAGTGTTCATCTAGCATAGGTTCTTCAATGTTTCTTGGGACCTGTTCTGAAGATACTTTTCCCATGAAGACCTTTACTGCATCTGACATGTTATGGGCTGAGATAAAATTTGCAATGGAGTATTTGGACTTTCTTCCTTTTGTTTCAGGTGAGTATCGGTTTGGCTTACTCCCCGATTATGCCTGTAAGGTAAACTGTATGTCATAGAATCAGGTAATGTAGGAGAGTTAGGAGATCTTACCTCAGTTGTAGTGTCGAGATTGTCCTCATAATTCTGATTTTGGTCGTGTTGTATATTGGAGAGGGGGTTATTCGATATGGCTTAAGTATGTAAGTCGGCGTGGTTAATCTGCTCAGAAATTTCCGGTTCTATTTGAGTATGGTCAGGATGAATCCAATCTCATATCTGTTATTCATGTCTATTCTCCCCCTGAAGAACAGACATGGATGGTTCATTGAAGAAATATTCGGTCTCAAGAAAGGTTACATTTATAGTAACATAGAGTTTTCGTGTGAGCGGATCATAACACCAGTATCCTTTCGTATGAGAACCATAGCCAAGAAAGACACAAATAACAATATATGGATCCAACTTGGATCGTTGGTGCTTTGGAACATGTACAAATACAACACAACCAAATATCTTTGGAGGTATAAGGAGTGTTGAAGATAGTTTAACATATCGTTCCAAAGTCTGTAGTTGTGTGTAAAAATTAAGTACTCGGGATGACATGTGGTTGAGAAGATAAATAGATGTACCCACGACATCAGGCCAGTATTGTTAGGGCATATGGGCAGCTCTTATAATTGTCCGTATTGTCTCTAGTATGTGTCTATTTTTCTGTTCTGCAATTCCATTCTGCTGAGGAGTATGTGGATAAGTAGTCTCGTGTATGATGCCCTTGCTATCACAAAATTGTCTAAACTCTTGGCTAATATATTCGCCTCCATTATCATATTGAAGAGTTTTAATGCACATAGAGAACTGAGTTTGTATAAGGGTGACAAATTTCTAAAAAACTGGTAGGACATCTTTCTTATGTTTCAACATATAAACCCAATAGATCCTTGTACAGTCATCAATAAAGGTGACAAACCATCTAAAGCCAGCAGTAGTCATAACAGGTGCAAGGCCCCATAAGTCAGAGTGAATAATCTCAAATGGTGCATTACATTTATTATAACTGATGGGATTATTTGTTCGATGACTTTTACTTAGGATACAATCCTTGTATTTGAAACTAGAGAGCAATACATTTTCAAATATAGTAGGGAATAAATGTTGTAGATAGCTGAATAATGGGTGTCCTAACTGGTAATGCCATAACCAAATGTCTTGTCCTTGCCGCTGTGATGATTGAGCGGAATGAACTTTTCTAAGGTCCAAATCATCCACATAATATAAACCTCTCCTCTTAGTACCACGACCAAAAATCTTCTTCGTGAGAACATCCTGAAACAAATAATATAAGGAGTACATCAGTACACAACAATTTAAATCTTCTGTTACTTGCCCTACTGATAGTAATTTAGTAGAGAGTGAAGGATAAAAAAGAGTATTAGGGAGAGTGAATGCTGTTGGTAATTCCACTATTCATCCCCCTGTTACTAGATATATATTCTCATAACCTATTTTTGGGTTACTCCCATATTTATTTCCTTTTCTTCAAAAAAAAAAAAACACAAAACAATGTCATTTTGAATGGCACTATTCTCCTTCTTCCCCTGCACACGCAAAAGTAGGGGAAGGAGAAGTTTTGCTCCCTTGTATTTTTCCCTCTTTCTTTCTTTCTCCCCACTTGCCTAAGCTCTGACCCATGGCCTACCACCAGACAAAACAACAGAGCGAACAAGCCCTCCGGGCGGCCCCGAGGCGGCTGCTTAGTGGCCGCCCGACCACCCTACCCCTGTGCCATGACTGGATAGGGGTAATAGGCCTCTCTCCCTATTTTTTCCCTATAAATATTGACATGAGAGATGAGCCAAAGAAAGGGGGTGAATATAGAGAGAAAGAAGATAGGGAAGATCAAAAAATAGAGACGAGAAAAGAGAGAAAACATAGCAGAAAAGAAAAGAATCGCCACCGCCTGCCTTCCACATTACCGCCACGAGAAACGCCTTAAGCCACTGTCAATAACAGCTCCACCACCAACAGAAACGAGAGAGGAGAAAGAAAACAGAACAAAAAAGAACACGAAGAAGAAGAAGAAGAAGAACCACCTTATTTGGAAGAAGAAACACCAGTAATGCTGCCATAACGCCACTGCAGAGAAGGGAGAACATTGTTAACAGAGCAGAAGCAAAGACAAGAAAAATAGAAAAAAATAAAGGAAGAAGAAACAGAGAAAGAACACCCATTACACCGCAGCAGCCGCCACCGTTCCTCGCCGCGAACCACCGTTGTTCCACCTCTCTACCGCCACCAACAACACCGTCGGGAGGAGTCACCCGGTTTGTTTTCCCCCGCCCTTCTCTTCTTCATTCTTCTTCTTCTTCTTTTTCTGCTCCCCGTCTCTACTATTCTGCAAATGAACAGTGGAGAGCTGCTCCACTATTCCCAAGTCCGACCCAGCCCAAAATGACTAGGCCAGGTCCACCCCACTCCAAAAAAAATTCAAAAAAAATATATTTTAAAAAATTTGTGATTTTATCGCGTATTTTTCTACTGAATTTTGCTTAATATTTGCTTGTATTTTTATACCATAAAGATACAAATTCAGTATTAAAATACCTGGTTTTCGTCAAAACATTGAAAAAAAATGTTTTTGTTTTCATGCACAGGGCTAAGTCTCTCAAAGATAAAAAAATAAAATCATATTGTATTTTCATACAAGAAAGAAAACTTCAAAAAATATGTTTTAGCATGCATTTTGACTTTAATAACTAGTTTATTAAAGTCATGAGAATTAGGCCGCCATTTCATAAATTTCACAAAAATTATTTTGTTTTCTTTTAATATCTGAGATTATGAACTTACATGTAAGTCGTACTTCTAATATTAAAATTAGTTTCTTTGGTTGCATAGAACAATTAGGTTTTACTTGATGAGATAAGAATCTCTTTCTCGAGGAGAACTTTTCTTAAATTATAGACAGACCAACAACTAGAAAACACAACAAGACCGTAACATATATCAGACAATAAAACAATGCAGCTTACCTTAGGTAGGGCGTATTTGGGATGCTAATACCTTCTCTTTATGCAACCAGTCTCCGTACCCGATCTCTAAGACTAGTTAGGGTTCCTAGTGATTAAAATACTAGGTGGCGACTCCCATTCTATTTTCCACTGATAAAAGACAAGAATTCCTTGTCTCTCAATATTTGCCAGATAGATACAATACTACCTGAGAGTGGACGAAGGACGTGACGCCGCACATGTGCAACAGAATGGCGACTCCACTAGGGACCCTGTGGACTAAGCTTTGTTTTTGTTTGATTATTGTGTTTTATTGTTTGGTTTGTGTGTTATTGTTAATATGCATTTCCTCATTTTCTCATGCATTGTATAAAATTGTTCCATGCATCATTCACATTTGAGGGGAATTTATACTGAAAAACTTTAGGTTAAGTGGGGGACTAGCGACTTACCTTACGACTTTTAGTTAAGGTTTAAGTTTGTGTAAACCTCAACTCTTCGTTGAGTGCTTAGACTGGTAATGATTTGTGCACATGTCATCTCATTACCTACTGAGCCCCCATATTGCCTTCACGAGGGTGACCACTGAGACAACAAGAGACCCTTTTAAGACCATGTAGAAAGCCACCCGTCATGTAATGGCCCAGAACCTATCCTCAGAGTATAAACTCCCTAATGTGAATGTACATACATTTGCATCCATACACATCCATCCTTACACACATGCATCAAGTTGAAAAAGAGGTCCTAAAAGAGTCTACAGCACCTGAATCTGAATGAGAAACATGGAAGATGAAGAGTATGCTCACCATGAAGCCCATTTTATAGAAGAGTTGGAGTCTCTAAAGACAGACGTGGCTCGCCTCACTAGCTTACTCGAGCAAACACGTTGAAATGCCTCTGGCGAAGCTTTTGTAGGGAGGCTGATCGAAAAAGAATTTTTACCAGAGTTAGAGAATGGAGCCTGTTCCTGTTATGTCCAAAAATAATTGCCTCTGTTTGATCATGCCCGTAGAATAATTTTGATTTTGTCGTGTTTCAATCTATTTTAGTCTTGTCGGCAACTTGGCTTATAATACCACAAGACTTCCTTTGTCAAATGAGCTTTTCTTATTACTAAGATCATGTGTTTTCCTGTGTTTATAACATGCCTTCATTTTTGTTTTTGTTTCATGCAAATAACACATTGAGCATAACCTTTACTCATGAAACCATTATGCCAATAATCATTGGTGTGTTTCCCTTTTCTTTCAAAATTATGCATGATCTCACATGTTCACAAATATTTTTTAGGAATTCAAAGTTTTTGGTACGAGACAAAAATCATATTGGTGTTTATCCAAACAAACAAATTCTGAAAATTCAAGTGATCTCATAGAAAGGTACCAAAAAGCTTGAAGAAAAAAAAACCCAAACACCATGAGATGACTCCAAAGCTGAGTTTCATTTGAATGAATAATAAGAAATCATTTTGCATATTCACATGAAAGCAAGGCTTACCGATCCTAAATGCATGCGTTTGAAATGAAGAAAGGTCATCTTTGATAATCCTTTTACGAGGCTAAAACAGACCTTTTGCAATCCCCATTTTGAGCCTAATGTTTTTTTTTTAAGATAAATAACCATGGCTAGGATTACACCCCACACTGGGGGGGTAAGTGCGAGAGATATACAAAAATCCTCAAAAGTGCCCCAAACAACACTAAGGGGCATGAAAGAAGTTTCTCAGATGATCAAAGGTACCCAAACAAAGCTAGGGGTCATGAAGAAAATCCAAAGGATTTGAGCTTTCCACAAAAATAACCAACATGATGATGCTCAACTAAGTGAAGAAAAGAAAAAAAACAACAAAGAGAAAAAGCCCAAGTTTGACACTAGAGGGCACGATAGATTATTTTAAAAATAGAATTCAAAAGATAAAAGGTCAAGAAATACGCACTGGTGATCTTGAGTCTTGAAATCCCATAAACACCTTTTGAGCCTACAAGTATCTTCTTTCTTTATAACCAATAGCCAAAATCTACATTACGTGCCTAATCAAGCCCTTTCTGATCAAAGGCAAGCAATATGGATCTGTAGGAAATGCTTTCTCATACGTACCAAATCATTATTCATGCAAATAAAATGAATGCTTTGAAGACTAGTTCTTTGAAACCCTCAGATTAAATTTTAAACCATTTTGACCAACCAAACATCACTTCACATTTTCACCAAAAGCAAAACAAAATTTTTCATCACTTCTGAAAACCTATCTATAGGAATAGCTTGAATTTTTTTTTCAGAACGAGTTTGCTTTAAACCAATGTCAAAATAATTTATGTGTTTAGAATAGCTTTGAAATTCCAAAATTTCTGTATGAAAACAACTTCTTGTCAAACCTTCCTTCACATAGCCTCACCCAAAAAAAAAAAAAAACTCTAATTGAACACTTAAGGGCATAATCAGGTAGGGGGTAATCCAAAAACATATGGTAGGGCTGACTCCATGATTCTTTTTCTAAGAAAATGAAATGTAGGGCAGAGCTGGCAACCCATTGAGATAAAGGTTGGAGGACAAAGAAGTAGGATCATATTAAACCCTTCTTGGAGGTCAAAATCACAAGATGGGACTCAAGTAAGCAAGAACGACAAGGCCATCGAAGTTTGCTACCAAGACTCAAACTTTTGAGAAACATAAGACTCCATGAAGAAAAGGGAACCTATATTTCTCAAGTAAGTATACATGCATATTAATCATAATGCATTTCCTTCAACATTGACATATCGGTGTTTCACCATCAACTTTTGGGTAGTGCGTTTTTTAACCCTATCTCCTTTCAAGTGCACCTTTGAGCCCTCACTTCCTTTTAAGTGGGTGTTTCACCATCAAATTTTGGGTAGTGCATTTTTTAACCCTACCTCCTTTCAAGTGCACCTTTGAGCCCTCACTTCCTTTTAAGTGCGCTTTCAAGCCTCACCTCCTTTCGAGTGTGCCTTTAAGCCTCATCTCTTGGGTAGCGTATTTTTTAAACCTTACCACTTTTCAAGTGCACCTTTGAGCCCTCACTTCCTTTTAAGTGCACCTTTGAGCCCTCACCTCTTTTCAAATGCGCATTCAAAACCCTCGTATCCCTTTGAGCCCTTATCTTTCAAGTAGTGCATTTTCTAACCCTAACTCATTTTGAGTGCGCCTTTAAGCCCTCATCTCCCTTCGAGCCTTATCATGTCATCAAGACATCACATTTTTTTCAGTTGAAAAGGTCACTCATTACAATAAGACCATCATTTTCCTGGATTGGTCACCCATTACAATGAGATCATTCTTCCACCTGGGTAGGTCACCCATTACAATGAGACCACTCTTCATCATTTTTCCTGGGTAGGTCACCCATTACAATAAGACCATTCTTCATGTTTTTTTACTTGGGTAGGTCACCTATTATAATGAGACCATTCTTCCACCTAAGTAGGTCATCCATTACAATGAGACCCCTCTTCCCTTTTTTCCATCTAGGTAGGCCACCCATTACAATGAGGCTATTCTTCCACCTAGGTAGGTCACCCATTATAATGAGACCACTCTTCACCATTTTTTCTGGATAGGTCACCCATTACAATGAGACCACTCTTCACCATTTTTTCTGGATAGGTCACCCATTACAATGAGACCACTCTTCCTTTTTTTTCCATATGGGTAGGGCACTCATTACAATGAGACCATTCTCCATGTTTTTTTTATTTGGGTAGGTCACCCATTACAATGAGACCATTCTTCCACTTGATTACAATGAGACCAATTCTCCATGTTTTTTTACCTGGGTAGGTCACCCATTACAATGAGACCATTCTTCCACCTGGGTAGGTCACCCATTACAATGAGACCACTCTTCCCCCTTTTCCATCTGGGTAGGTCACCCATTACAATAAGACCATTCTCCATGTTTTTTTTTATCTGGGTAGGTCACCCTTTACAATGAGACCATTCTTCCACCTAGGTAGGTCACCCATTACAATGAGACCACTCTTCACCATTTTTTCTGGGTAGGTCACCCATTACAATGACACCAATTCTCCATGTGTTTTTACCTGGGTAGGTCACCCATTACAATGAGATCATTCTTCCACCCGTGTAGGTCACCCATTATAATGAGATCACTTTTTTTTTTCCATCTAGGTAGGTCACCCATTACAATGAGACCATTCTCCATGTTTTTTTTACATGGATAGGTCACCCATTACAATAAGATCACTCTTCTCTTTTTTCTACTTGGGTAGATCATCCATTACAATGAGACCACATATATTTTCTTTGGTTCTGGTTAAAGAAGGTCACTAGATAGGATCTTAGGTTAACCCAACCACACATATAATTTAGCTTTGGTTAAAGGAGATCGCCATATGGGATTTCAGGTTGACCGAGCTATACCCAGACTAATTTTATGACAGACTTTGGTTTTGGTTAAAGGAGGTCGTCAGATGGGATCCTAAGTTAACCCAACTGTACACAGATTTTAGCTTTAGTTAAAGGGAATTGCTAGATGGGATTTTAGGTTGACTAAGCTACACACATATTTTGGTTCTAGTTAAAGGAGATCGCAGATGGGATCTCAGCTTAACCCAATCACACATAAAATTCAGATTTGGTTAAAGGAAGTCGTTAGATGGGAATTCAGGTCGACCAAACTACACATAGACGGATTATGGTTTTGGTTAAAGGGAATCGCCAGATGAGATTTTAGGTTAACCCAACCGAAGACAGAATTTAGAGGATGGCCAGATCGGGATATCAGAATAACCAAGTTGTACATGGTTTTGGTCATTGGTTTCTGATTGAAGGGAATTGCTATAAATACAGAGTTTCAGATCACCAAGAAAATCAGTGTCAAAAGTTCAGTTTTGTTTATCTTCACAAAACTTACCACGCAAAGTTTTTACTCCATAAGCATTATAAAGAGGGGGCAACTATCATAACCTATTTTTAGGTTACTCCCACATTTATTTCCTTCTCTTAAAAAAATATGCAAAACAGTGCCGTTTTAAATGGCATTGTTCTCCTTCTTCCCCTGCACATGCAAAGACAGGGGAAGGAGAAGTTTTGCTCCCCTGTATTTTTTCCTGCTTTCTTTCTTTCTCCCCACTTGTCTAAGCTTTGACCTATAGCTTACCACTAGATGAAAAAACAGAGGGGACAAGCCCCTGAGGAGGCTGCCCGACCACCCTACCCCTGTGCCATGACTGGATAGGGGTAGTAAACCTCTCTTCCTATTTTTTCCCTATAAATACCGACAGGAGAGAGGAGCCAAAGGAGGGGGGCGGATATAGAGAGAAAGAAGAGAGGGAAGATTGAAAAACAGAGATGATTTGTTTTGAGATATAGAGACGAGAAAAAAGAGAAAACAGAGTAGAAGAGAGAATAACCGCAACCGCCTGCCTTCCTCATCGCCGCCATGAGAAACGCCTTGAGCCATTATCGACAGCAGCTCCACCACCAGCATAAATGAGAGAAGAGAAAGAAAACAGAACAAAAAAAAAAAACACACAGAAGAAGAAGAAGAAGAACCTTCGACTGGCGCTGCAGCTCCCTATTGCACATCCATCTTGTTTGGAAGAAGAAACACCAGCAACGCTACCACAAAGCAACTGCAGAGAAGGGAGAACATTGTTAACAGAGCAGAAGCAAAACAAGAAAAATAGAAAAAACTAAGGAAGAAGAAACAGAGGAAGAACGCCCATTACACTGCAACAGCTGCCACCGTTCCTTTCTGCGAACCACTGTTGTTCCTCCTCTCCTCTACCACCAGCAGCACCGCCAGGAGGTGTCGCCCAGTCTATTTTCCCCTGCCCCTCTCTTCTCTCTTCTTCTTCTTCTTTTGCTCCCCATCTCCACTGTTCTGCAAGTGAACAGTGGAGAGCTGCTCCACTGCTCCCTGGATCAGACAAGTCCGGCCCAGCCCAAAATGACTGGGCCGGGTCCGGCTCAGTCAAAAAAAAATTCAAAACAAATATATTTTCAAAAATTTGTGATTTTATCGCGTATTTTTCTACTGAATTTTGCTTAATATTTGCTTGTATTTTTATACCGTAAAGATACAAATCCAGTATTAAAATTCCTGATTTTCCTCAAAATATTAAAAAAAAATTGTTTTTGTTTTCATGCATACAGCCACGTCTTTCAAAGATAAAAAAAAAATCATATTGTATTTTCATACAAGAAAGAAAACTTCAAAAAATATATTTTAGCATGCATTTTGGCTTTAATAACCAGTTTATTAAAGTCATAAGAATTAGGCCAACATTTCAAAAGTTCCAAAAAAATTATGTTTTCTTTTAGTAACTAGGATTATGAACTTATATGTAAGATGTACTTCTAATATTAAAATTAGTTTCTTTGGTTGACATAGAACGGTTAGGTTTTACCTGATGAGATAAGAATCTCCTTATCGAGGAGAACTTTTCTTAAACCGTAGACAGACCAACAACTAGAAAGCACAATGAGATCGTAGCATATATCAGACAATAAAACAATGCAGCTTATCTTAGGTAGGGCGTGTTTCGGGTGTTAATACCTTCCATTTACGCAACCAGTCTCCGTACCCCATCTTTGAGACCAGTTAGGGTTCTTAGTGATCAAAATACTATGTGGCGACTCCCATTTCATTTTTCCACTGATAAAAGACAAGAATTCCTTGTCTCCCCATATTTGCCAGATAGATACAATATTACCTGAGAGTGGACGATCGCCGCGATGTCGCACACGTGCAACATATATCACCGTTAGCATTTGATATAACCTTCCGTCGAGGAACTGACTTTGTTTTAAAGTCATTATGATCATAGATCATGTGATCTGTCGCCCCTGAGTCAATAATCCAATTGTTTATATGTTCACTATTGGATACTAAGTTTGTGGAACCAATAATACCTGGGTCTTAAGTTGAAGACCGAGGTTGACTGTCGAGTGGCACAAGTGTATTTGGTTCTGTATGAGTAATAAATGTTGTGTGGCCATTACGTTCATCTTTTTTCCCTTCAGTTCATACCACCACTTTGGATACCCGTGTAGCTGAAAACACGTGTCTTTAGTGTGTTTATTTCCGTCATAATGAGTGCATCCGCCCTCCTGGGCTTTCGGTTTAGAAAAAAAATTATCTGCTGGAATTCAGCCCATGTGGTCCAGGCTTGGGCTAAAGGGTCTGTTTATTGGAAAATAATGGGCTAAAAAATGGTTGGATGAATTGCCACCAGGTCCTGCCTGTCTGTTCGGGCTTATGAGACCTTTATCATTCTGTTATCCTAGGTTTACCATGTCCTCCCTTCTCATCTCACCCTAGTTTCTATCTCTGCCTCTTGTTAGTAAACCGAAACTATTTCCCCCTTCCTTCTCCATTGTTGCTACCCAATTTTTGACCCAACGTTTTGATAAATATTTGAAAAAAAAATATAGAAAAAGCAACAAAAACCTTAAAAAATACATTCTTGATATATTTGCATCGTTTTTAGCATTTTCATGTCGTCTCAAAAGAATTTAAATTTCAAAGGTCTTTTAAACATGTTATTGATTTTCCTCGTTTGAATTGACATTGATATGATCTGTTTTCAAAATAAATTCAAAATACAAAAAACAAAAAAAGAAAAGTTGAAGGACCGGTTTGGAAACCTAGCAACGTTTTATCTATAAATACAGTGGAAAATGTTGAAACAAGGGAGGAGAAAATTTTTTTGGGGCCATTGGCGGAGAAAATTTGAAAGGGGGAGAAAAATTTAAGGGTTAGAAAAAAGAGAAACCCTAAAAACCCAATCTTTTCTTCATCAGTGGTAGAGAGAGAGCCGCCACCCCACTCTCTTTGGATTTTTGGCTCCCACTCCCAGAACCAGGGCCTCTCACTCTCTTCCCCATCGCCTCTCTCACTCCACCCTCACTCTCCCTCACGAGATCTCCCCTCTCTCAGCCCCCCAGTCCTCTCATTTCCCCCCACAGACTGACCTCCATTGTTTCCCCATTTCCTTTTGCCTTCAGCCAGCATGGCTTCCCTTTTTCAGCCTCTGTGCACATCGGCCTCCATAAAGACCTGACAGACTCGAGAACCCCTTCCCTCCTGAACCAACTGGCCAGCTCGCCAAGACCGAGTCAGACCCTACAGCAGCATCCCAAACATAATGGCGCCCACAGATCCAGATCTGTCCACTTGCTTCCTCCAGCTCCTCCCCGTAGACGTCGTCCCCTTCCTCATCAATCGGCTCTCCTTCTCTGGTTCAGCCTCATGTAGAAGATTTGGATTGAAACCCAACCACTAGATCTGCCACCGGTAGAAGAAAAACAAACAGAGAAGGGAGAAGGCAGAGAAACTAGACACATCTAAAAAAGATTTAAAAAAACATGTTGTTTGTGTGTTTTTCTCTTGTTACAGGTGACAATGATCTTCACCGCTGGCACGGAAGGGCAGAGGGGGGAAACTATTCCAAACCCCCTGTTTGCTTGGACTTTCTTGCGGCGGCGCGTGAACTACGCGCCTCCACTTTTCCTGCAGATCCCTGAAGGCTTTCCGACAGTTCCTGGATTTTTGGGGTTTATTTTGTAATTTTTGAATTGTATTTGATTTATTTTGAATTTTTTTATTTTTGTAATATGTAGTTGTGGGTGTGTGTGAGTAAAAATAGTGAAAAGTGGTGTGTGTGGGTGTTTGTATCTTTTTTATATGTGTTTTTTTTTCATGATAAAACCAAAAGGACAAAAAAAAACTAAAAAGACAAGAAGAATTTAATGTTTTGATTCGCTCATGGTTAAGGATTATAAGCTTATATGTAAGGCGTATTCTTGATATCCAATGAAAAGACAAAACCTTTAAAACTTCTATAATATATCAAAATCACGAAGTAGCTTACCTCAGGTAGGGTGCGCTAAGGGTGTTAATACATTTCCTAGTCACAACCAGTCCTTTACCCGTAAATCTCTGACAAAAACCAGTATATCTGGGTTTCCTAGTAACCTTCAATCAAATACTAGGTGGCGACTCTCAAATCAATCAAACAAACAACGAAAATCATCATCGACGTTGTGCTGGGCACGTGCAACATCCATCATCACGATTCATATAGTGTTCTCTATTCTTACTTGAGCTAAGGCTTGCTTGATTGATGGCAGAGGGATCTGTTGAAGAATGTCTCGGTGAGTCTGATCAAATTGATCATCCAAACCATCCAAAAAGATATAAATTCGATCTTCTTGAATTAATTTGTTGTATTTCTAAATGTCCTCATTGCATGTCATGGAATTTAGGCGTATGTAGTCAATCTCTCGCTAGAGAGATTGTAAGCCAGTATAGTAGTCCTCTAGACAACCCCTCCCTTGTGTGGTTCGACTGACTTTTCTTGTTAGGTCATATACCTGGACATTATCTCCTCCATCGAAGTAGGTTGTGGCAATGGCGTCCCAAACACCTTTAGCTGTAGGGAACTTGATAAAATTCCCAATTAAATCTGGGGTTAGGGAATTGATAACCCAACCTTTAACAATTGCATTTTCTGCTCTCCATTTACTGTATGTTGGGTCGGTAAGTATTGGTTGTCTGATTTTGTCGGTGATTAATCCAAGTTTGTCTCTGCTAGAGATGAACATCTCCATGATCTGTGACCATAGTTCATAATTCTTGCCATTAAGTTTGATTCCAGGGACGACAATTGGTAGGTCTGGGTTTTGGGTAAAGTTGGTTTGAGTGTCGATTCTGGAATTTGTGGTTGTAATCTGAGCATGGTTTGGTGGGTTCGATTCTGCCATTGTTTTAAGTTGTCTGTGATTTGAAAAAGGTTTAGATTCAGATCGTCTGCTCTGATATTATGTCAACAGTGTCTGGGTAGTTCAGAGATAATTGTTTGTATCAATTCATTGTGTTTTTTCTTTATTGCATAAAATTGTATATATACATGTACAATAAATCCTTTTTAAGGATGGAAACCTAAGAATAGAAATATATCAAAATCTTTCCTAAACTTGTTCTTGATTTCTAGTTTCCCTGATTTGTAATATTTCCTAAACCAAGAATTAATCCTTGTCAACAACATTCAATCCGTCAATGACCTAGAAAGTTATATTGAAGACCATTGCTCTGCCCAACACGTCACTTGTTGATGTCCAAGTTTTGTTACGTAGAACTTTAATGTCTTCGCGTTTTTTTTTATTATTAACATAGATGTTTGGGTCAACTTATGTATACCTTAATTAATTTTATATGCCTTACAATTAATAATCATATAAACACTCAATAACCCTAAAATAACTCAAATTCATGATTATTAGATAGCAAACCAAAAGTAAGATATGCTCTTATTTTTACAGAGGGTGACACCACCCACGCACATCACTCTTTTATCCTTTCTCGTCAATCTATTAATTATTATAGCTATTGAAAAACCAATCAATCAATACACGATAATGTAAATTTTATGGTTAATCCACATAAATTATTTCCATGTCAATGTATTTAAATTTTAATCAATAACATTTTATCATTTGTTAAAAAAAATAATTATAAAATTTGAATTATAATTTCTTGACATATGTTATCATAAATTATTTTTATTTAAACTAATTGAAGGCCCGTATCATAATTTTCAATTTTCAATTTAAAATATATTAATATATTTTTTTAAATTATTTTTTTTATTTTTAACATTCAAAATCTTCTAAAAACATTAAAAAAAATATAAGTTTAACATGTTTTCAAACAAAAAATAATTTGTTTGTTTAGTATTGTTGTGCTTGCTTTGCAAAAATATTTTTTCAATTTAAAATACATCAATATATTTTTAAAAATTATTTTTTTTATTTTTAACATTCAAAATCTTCTAAAAACATTGAAAAAATATAAGTTTAATATTTTTTTCAAACAAAAAATAATTTGTGTTTAGTATTGTTGTGCTTGCTTTTCAAAAAATATTTTTTCAATTTAAAATACATCAAAATATTTTTTAAAATTTTAAAATTAATACTTTAAAATCTTCTAAAAAAATTTTAAAAATATTAATTTAATATTTTTTAAAATAAAAAATAATTATAAAAACAAATTCAAACACGAAAATAAACACTCGCTAGGAAACAACTGTTTTATGTGCAAGATTATTGCGTTCTTTTATTAATAAAAGATCGCAATAATTTCTAAAAACTATAAATAATGTAATTAACCAGAATGATAAGCAAGATTTCCCCGATTTTTGTCCTGGAAACAATACACAGTGTTAAGAATTAAGAGCTTGGTCTTATGTGCATACATGAGAATTACCATTGTAAGCTTCGTTGATCTCTTGAAATTTAGTAGTAACTGCAATATCCCCCTTGTGCTTATCAGGATGCCACTTCTACAATCAAACTAAAATATCAATAAATTAGCATCGTTTTGACCCAATGTTTTGATAAATATTTGAAAAAAACAAAAACAAAACAGAAAAAAACAATGAAAACCCAAAAGAATGCATTCTTGATATATTTGCATCGTTTTCAGCACTTTCTCAAAAGAATTTAAATTTCAAAGATCTTTTAAACGTGTTTGATTTTAACGCGTCACTTTCAAAGTTATTGATTTTCCTCGTTTGAATCAAAGTTGATATTATCTGTTTTCAAAATAAATCCAAAATACCAAAAACAAAAAAAAAAGTTGAATGACCAGTTTGGAAACCTAGCAACATTTTGTCTATAAATACAGTGGAAAATATTGAAACAAGTGAGGAGAAAATTTTTGGGGGGCTATTGGCGGAGAAAATTTGAAGGGGGAGAAAAAGTTGAGGGTTAGAAAAAAAGGAAACCCTAAAAACCCAATATTTTCTTCATCACTGGGAGAGAGAGAGCAGCCACCCCCCTCCCTTTGGATTCTTGGTTCCCACTCTCAGAACCAAGGCCCCTCACTCTCTTCCCTATCGCCTATCTCGCTCAACCCTCACTTTCCCTCATGAGATCTCCCATCTCTCAGCCCCCTAGCCCTCTTCTTCTCCCCTCATAGACTAACCTCCATTGTTTCCCTATTTCCTTTCACCCTCAGCCAGCAAAGCTTCCCTTCTTCAGTCTCTGTGCACACCGGCCTCCATAAAGACCCAACAGACCCGGCAACCCCTTCCCTCCTGAACCAACTGGCCAGCTCCCAAGACCGAGTCAGACCCTCCAGCAGCATCCCAAACACAATGGCACCCACAGATCCAGATCTGTCCACTTGCTTCCTCCAGCTCCTCCCTGCAGACGTCGTCCCCTTCCTCATCAATCAGCTATCCTTCTCCAGTTCAGCCTCATATAGAAGATTTGGACTGAGACCCAACCACTAGATCTGCCATTGGTAGAAGAAAAACAAACAGAGAAGGGAGAAGGCAGAGAAACTGGACAGATCTAAAAAAGATTAAGAATAGGTTATTTGTGCATTTTTCTCGTGTTGCAGGTGATAGTGATCTTCTCTGCCGGCAGGGAAGGAAAGAGGGGGGGAATTGTTCCATACCCCTATTTGCTTGGACTTTCTTGCAGCGACGCTTGAGTTCACGCGCTGCCAGTTGCGGCCGCGCGTGGAAAAGATGCGCAACCACTTTTCCTGCAGATCCTAAAAGGCTTTCCAATAATTCCTGGATTTTTGGGGTTTATTTTGTAATTTTTGAATTGTATTTGATTTATTTTGAATTTTTGTTATTTTTGTAATACGTAGTTGTAGGTTGTGCAAGTAAAAATAGTGAAAAGTGGTGTGTGGGTGTTTGTATCTTTTTATGTGTTTTTTTTAATGATAAAACCAAAAGGACAAAAAAAATTAAAAAGACAAGAAGAATTTAATGTTTTGATTCACTCACGGTTAAGGATTACGAGTTTATATGTAAGATGTATTCCTGATATCCGATGTAAAGACAAAACCTTTAAAACTTCTATAATATATCAAAACCATGAAGCAACTTACCTCAAGTAGGGTGCGCTAGGGGTGTTAATACCTTTCCTAGTCACAACCAGTCCCTTACCCGTGAATCTCTAACAAAGACCAGTACATATGGGTTTCCATGTAACCTTCAATCAAATACTAGGTGACGACTCCCAAATCAATCAAACAAACAATGAAAATCACCATCGACATCGTGCAGGGCATGTGCGATAGAATGACGACTCCTCTAGGAAAGGTATTGTTTTCAACAATACTGGATTAAGCTTTATGTTTTTGATGTGTTTAAGTTTTTTGTGTTTTGTATTATTTTATTCTTGTTTTATTCATGCATTATATAGAGTTTCTTCATGCATCAAATGTTTTAATTTTTGAAAGCACACATAAGCTTCAGGTTAGGTGGGAGACTAGCAGCTTACTTTACGACTTCTAGTCAAGGTTTAAGTTTGTGTAAACCCCAACTCTTTGCTGAATGCTTAGACTAGTAAGGATTGGTACACGTGCCATTTCATTGCCTATTAAGCCCCTATATTGCCTTCAAGAGGATGATCACTGGGATAGTGAGAGACCTTGTTGATAGAGACCAAGTAGTAAACCTACCCTCTGTCTCACGTAAAAAAAATAGAACCTACCTTTAGGATATATGCTCTATACACATTGTTTTGCATCTGAGCAAGTCCTTCTTGAAGCATCTTGAATTCAGGACTTACGGATAACATAATGGCCATCACTCAGGAAATTTCCATTGTAGAGTTTGAGCAAGAATAAAAATTCATGTTTTATCATACAAGAGTTACGACCATATGATACCCCTTGAAGGACGAGTTCATCATATAGAAAACATGTTCATGCATGCTCTAAGGTTGAAACATAGGCTCCTCCATTTAAGGTCTATTGCACTGGACTGTGAAAGAAGATGAATAATGAAGAAAGGGATCAAAGAGAAGCTCATTGTCAGAAGGAAGTTGAAGGCAACAAAGGTGAAGTAGCTAAACTTATGAATCGACTTGAACAAGTGTTGAGCTTCAAAGATGGAAAGGGAACGTCTGCACGGCCTCTTGTTGGAAACACTATCAGTTCAACATCCCACAAGAAAAAATTAGCTCTTCTCCTCATCACTTCACCATCAGCGACCACAACACTAAAGCTGCATCGTATCTCCTTCATTTCAGTCGTGAATAGCAGCAACAACGCCTTTAGTCATCAACGAAAGACAATCTCTTTTCTTGTTTAGTCACACTGTTAGTTGTTTAGAGCCTCCACATCTTCTTCCAGTAGCATCCAATAGTTGTCAGCGTTACACGCCGTGAGCCTGGACCTTGTTTCCAACCCCCACCATGAGCTTTGTTCCAATTTAGCAGTATAAGATATTGATCTGAAAAACATGAGCAGACATCGAAATTTAACGTAACAGAACTCTCTTTATAGAAATCTGTTTGTGGCTTTGCAAATGGGGAATCCAAGAGGGGATGTAGTAGTTTTAGATCATCTATAATTTTCTCCCACTAGTGTCAGCATTAAAACACATAAATAGGGAGAAGAGACAGACTTGGGCTGAAAAACAAGAAGAATACTGAAAACTTCAATAGAGAAAAACTCCCTCTACAGGTGTCTGTTTGCTATAACGTTAGTGAGGAATCAAAAAGGAAGACAAGAGTTTCAGATTCATCAGGTTCTCCTTTAGTAGAGACAGCACATGATTTCACACGTCGGCAGTGGCAGTGCTGCATGTTTCCTAGCGCTGCCAAGATTACCTGTTGTTGGAAGGTTTCCAACAATCCTCAAACAACAACAACATTGAAAGATTGACATGATGTTATGAAGATTGTCAAATGAATGGAACAAGCAATGAAGAAGGTAAAGATTATAGGTTCTACCATGGATTCTAGAACAATAATGAGAGATGAATCAGAGGATGGCACTCAAGGTGAGAAACCTTAGTTATGTGGTTCAATCAGGTCTCGTTATAACATCAACCGCTCAAGTGTCTTTGTTAAGATTGACATCTCTTTGCCACTCGAGTTAGTCGACCAGAATCTGTTAGATTCTAGGCTTGTTGCCCCAACTCCGAAAAATCTCATGCAACCACCGTTCCTTAGGTGGTATATTCCAGACAAAAGATGTGAATATCATGGTGGGGGTTTGTGGCCATTTCAGTTGAACAATTGCAAGAATTTCAAGAATCGAGTCTAGAGGATGGTGAGCATGAGGCAAGTTAAGTTTGTGAAAGATGATGTCATCGGCCATATTGTCACCACAACATCCTCAGAATGACAAGTGATCGAAAATGCTTGGCAAAACACAAATATCGCCAGAAAAGCTGATCCAAGAAGGGTGTTAAACTGTCGATCATTTTGTTATGGATTTGTGACATTCTGCATTTTGTTTTAAGATCACATCTCATCCTTTAACGAAACATGTCTTTTTTTTCTCTTTGTTGTTTTGAAATAACGAGATGTTTCTTTCAAAGTTTATTTTGGCAAAATATTTTGATCGAACTCCAACACGTAAGATAAAGGCTAATCAATTCTGAATATTTAAAGTGTTTTGATTGCAAAAATAACTCGATGCTTGTTGAAATGGCATGAGGTGAGCAAACAATTTTGAACTCACACATGAAATTGAACCACACACCATGTTGCTAAGTTTTAGCAGTATGCATAATGACATGTAGTGGATTCGGTAGCTATGGACTCGTGAATTATTAACTTTTGCAAGTATCAATCATTACACTAGATGAGGTCAAAATTTACCGGTTCTAACCGACCTTACTTGAAATGAGAAAAGGCCATCATTGTTATCCCTTCACTTTCTAAAGATTATATCCCTTGTAGTCCCATTTTGAGCCTGATAGAATATTCTTTTCAAAAGAAACCCTGACCAGGATCACACCCCACACTTGGGCAAATAAGAGACTTTTGTTAGAAAAGATGAAGACAATGATAGAATCAATGGTAAAATGAATGTTAAGAATGAAAGTCCAACAATTGAGAGAGGGTTAAAAGAAAGAAACCATAGACTGAGGGCATGTAAGAAAACTTTAAGGAAGGCTATGAAAGCAAAAAAAAAAAAGTGAAAATTGCCTACACTTAAAGGCAAATCAAGGATAAAGGAAGAAGAATGCCTATCAAGTCTAGAAAGAGCAAAAGAATTTTTAATCAAGGAAAGACAAAGCGAACGCTAAAAGTCAATACCAGAAAAACAATATTGGGTTGCAAACATTGTCTTTTGATATCTATGACAAAGTCTCTAATGTCTTTAAATGATTTAGATTGGTTATTCATCAAGGAAGAAGTTAGATCTGCATTATAACCTATGTTAAGAGAATTCTAATTTTTTAGATTAACAAGGTTATATGTCACTTTCTCTACAAAGACAATAAGAGAAAGAGAATTGATGAATGGTTGATGTTGATCCTAGGTCTTTGAAACCCTTAAACACCTTTTGAGCCTGTGAAATTCTTTTCTTTCATAGCCATGAACCACAGCTACATTACGTGCTTTTAAAAGCTCTTTTTGATCAAGTAATCAATCTGAATTGATAAATGACGCTTTCAAAACTTGAAGATTTTTTCCATAAGAGTCATAACTTCATGAATTAAGTTATTGGTTATTATGCATGTTGATAAAATACGTGCTCAAAAGAAAACAATCTTTCTTGATAAAGCCTTAAGTTTTAACTTGAGCATTTTAAAATTCACAGAAGGTCACCTCATCACATGCCATCAAATGAAATACCCAAGATTAGAAATTAAAATTGACACAAGGAACTATAGACAAAGCAATTTTAATCTTACAATGAGTCAATCAAAGGACTACATGTATTGAATGGCGTGTGTTGGGTATTTAACCAAACAAGCTTGATTTTAAAAAAATACATCTCTGATTTCATTTCAACAATTAGACTTGAATAGACATGAACTTTGAAATATGAGATTTGATTCCAAAATAAGAAAGATTGTCAAAGAAGAAGAACATCAATTGAATTTGCAAAATCCTTGACAGAAATGACATCAACACTTCTCGACACTTCTTGAAAAGTTGAGTAGCTGGGGGCAATACTATGGCCCTTAAAAAGAAAAACAAATAATATTCAGATCAGCCAGGGGCAAAGATGATCAAATGATGAATTAGTGAACTGAGGACAATATGATTTAAAGAAAGATAATCAGTGAACGAGCACACTCAGATCAATTAAAGGAAATGATGTTCAAGAACAGTTTATAATCCAGTAAACCTTGGCAGCAATTGAGAGTCAAGATGTACCTGAAGGACATCTTTATATCGTCGTCTTGGGTTTACCTTCTAAAACATGGCCATGACTCCTGAAAGATGTTATCACATGGTTGCTTTTGAATGAATGTTGGAAGGATGCATACCACCAAGACTAACTATGGGACCATCTATTTTAAAACCCAAAGGCACACTTCCCCGCATAAATATGGGTGCTAAATTAAACATCATTGATCATTCCAATGCATTTCTCACTACCAGAAATTCGCTAAATACCAACGGATTTACGACGGAATATTTCTGTCGGTATTTTGAGGTCAAATTACCGACGAAAAATTTCTGTCTGTAATTCAGTCTATAATTACGGACGGAAAAGTTTCCGAATTTAAAAAAAAGGCGGGTCGCTGATGTGGAGGTTTTGGCGGGTTATTTTTTTCCGACGGAATCACCGACAGATTCAAAACGACAGCCCGTACAGTGCCCGTACAGTGATGTGACCGGTTCGCTGTTTAAATTGCCGACGGACTCACCGAGGGATTTGAAATGGCAGATCCGTACGGTGACGTGTCTATGTTTCCGTCAGAATCACCGACGTAATAACCGACGGAGTTTCCGTCAGTGAAACCGTCGGAAAAAGTTAATATATGACAGCTCTGCCGACCCTCTCCTCCCCTATTTCTCCTTCTTCTTCCTCATCCCAACTCTCCCCATCTGCAAACAACCAGCCCCCCCTCCCCCCCAAAAAACAATCTTCCTCATATCAGCACAACAAGTTATATTTCTTGAAGTTTTGTGGTCACAGCATCCGTGTTCTGATTTACCGACGGATTTTATCAATTTTTGTAAGTAATTCTATCTTTTTAAATTTTAACATTTAATTAAATGTCAATTTTATTGTTTTTTTAGTATATGTATTTTGTTAGTAGATGTACATGTTTTATTGTTATTTCTCAAACAAACTTGTAGTATATGAATGTATAATTTTGTACCTGTTATGGTTTGTTTTAGATTTTGTAAGATTGTATTTGTTTGTAAATTGTTATTTATTTATGGAATTACCGAATTACATGTGCTATTTTGAAATAATTAATAGCTTGCTTAATGGGCTCGTTTAAAGTTTTATCAATGGTACTATTGCGGAGTGGTAATTTCTGTAAATTTATATATTTTAATTCGTATGGACGTTGATAAATGATAATGAATATTTAATATTTATGAGAAGTTGTGATTGGTTTGTTGGATAATCTCGAGGTAAAGTAATATTTTTGCAAGTTTATTTACCTAACTTAGTTAATTAATACATGATGTCATCATAATTTTATAGAGGTTTGATATAAGTCATGGATGATCGTTCATGGATGTATCGAGATTCACCCCAAGGATTGCGGAGGATGGATTATTGTAATGGGGTTCAGGGTTTTATTAATTTCGCAACATCTATTCCCAGAAATTTTACTGGAGGCGGTATTAGGTGTCCATGCAGGAAGTGTGAAAATAAAAAGTATCTGCATCCAGATGTTGTAATGATGCATCTTCTACACAAAAGGTTTATGGAGAATTACCAGTGTTGGTATGCACATGGAGAAGTATTTGTTAGCGAGAGTGAGAGGAGAATGGAAGAAACGGTGGTTGGGTCTACTTCTAGTGCTAGCAACGTGCATGAAATGGCAAATGACAACACTAATCCTTACAGAAATATGGTTATGGATGCAATGAGAATGAATCAAGGTAATGGCAGTCAATGTCCAATCGTAGAAGAAGAACCTAATGTAGATGCAGCTAGGTTTTTTGATTTGTTGAAAGATTCTGACGAACCATTATAGGATGGCTGCACGAACCACAGTAAATTATCGGCCGTAGCACAGGTGTTCACCATCAAGTCAGATCACGGGTTGAGTGAGGCCGGGTATGACAAGATTATTGAATGGGCAAGAAGCATTTTACCTGAAAGGAACAGGCTGAAAGAGAACTTCTATGCTGCGAAGTCCATGATGAAACCCCTCGGTTCAGGATACCAAAAAATTGACATGTGTCCTAACTTCTGCATGTTATACTACCTTGAAAATGCTGAGATGACCGAGTGCATGACATGCGGGCATTCCCGTTACAAACCTAGAACTGGCAGGGGAAAGACTCTAGTGGCATATAAAAAACTTAGATACTTCCCGATCACACCTAGACTGCAGAGGTTATTCATGTCACCAAGGACTGCTGAGCACATGACATGGCACCAAGCACACCATGCGGTTGATGGAGTGATGGTTCATCCTTCTGACGGCGAAGCGTGGAAACGCTTTAACAGTGCTCATCCTCACTTTTCAGCTGAATCAAGGAATGTGCGTCTTGGGTTGTGTACAGACGGATTCAACCCATTTGGGTCATTTGCTGCTCCTTATTCTTGTTGGCCGGTCATACTCACAGTTTATAACTTGCCACCGGGAATGTGTATGAGGCCGGAGTTCATGTTTTTATCTACTGTCATACCCGGTCCAAGAAGCCCGGGGCGGAATATAGATGTTTGTCTTTGACCGTTGATTGATGAGTTGGCGCAGTTGTGGTCCTCCGGAGCTCTGACTTATGATATATCGAGGAAACAAAATTTCCTTATGAGGGCGGCATTGATGTGGACTATCAATGATTTTCCAGCTTATGGAATGCTTTCTGGTTGGAGCACGCATAGGAAACTCGCATGTCCATACTGCATGGAAAACAACAAGGCATTCACGCTAGCAAATGGAGGTAAAGCTTCTTTTTTTTACTGTCACCGTCGCTTCTTGCCACTTCATCACAGGTACAGAAAGAACAGAAAAGATTTCTTTGTTGGCAGAGTTGAAAAAGATGTTGCATCCCCGCGTCTTTCTGGTGAAGAATTGCATGATGTTGTCTCAGAGTACGGTGACATTGTGTTTGGCCTTCAATCAGGTAAGCAAAAGTTTCCTGGTTTTGGTTTGACCCATAATTGGGTAAAGCGAAGTATCTTTTTTGAGCTTCCTTATTGGAAGACCAATCTGCTCTGCCATAACCTTGACGTCATGCACATCGAAAAGAACATGTTTGAGAATATTTTCAACACCGTCATGGATGTGAAGGGGAAGACAAAGGACAACATCAAGGCTAGATTGGATATAGCTTTATATTGTAACCGTAAAGATATGGAGTTGGTTTATGATGAGTCACGGGTCGCAAAACCAAGAGCAAGCTTCGTGTTAGAGAAAAACACATAACTGCTAGTCTACAAATGGCTTAAGAGTCTGCGTTTTCCGGATGGACATGCATCGAACATATCAAGGCTGGTTAATATAGAGGACTGCAGATTGTATGGAATGAAGAGTCATGACTGCCACGTGTTTATGCAAACACTCATCCCATTAGCTTTTCGTGATTTGTTGCCAAAGGGAATATGGGATGCACTCACGGAGATCAATCATTTCTTCAGAGATATATGCTCCAGCAAGTTGAATGTTGATCACATTGAGAGGCTTCAAACGAATATCGTCGAGACACTATGCAAACTTGAGATGATATTCCCTCCATCATTTTTTGACTCAATGGAGCATCTCCCTATACATCTATCGTTCGAGGCAAAAGCTAGAGGACCGGTCCAATATAGATGGATGTGCCCATTCGAACGGTTAGATATTACAGTTGCAATGTAATTCATATATAAAAGTATTTTATATGTTTTTCTTAATTGAAAATACTTGATTAATATTTCAATGCAGGTACTTGTTTAATCTCAAGAAAAAGGTTAAGAACAAGGCGCATGTTGAGGCTTCGATATGTGAGGCCTATATTGTTGAGGAGATCTCAACATTTATCTCGTACTATTTCGAACCTCATCTGAGAACGAGAATCAATCGCGTTTCACGGCATGATGATGGCGGTGAAGTGCCTTCCAGTGGGAACTTGTCAATATTCTCCAATACTGGACGACCCACACCTAAAAATGTCGTAAGAGGAAGATATTTTTTGGAAATAGAGTTCAAACAAGCACACAACTATGTTCTATTTAACTGTGATGAGCTGAGACCTTTTATTCAGTAAGTTTATACTAATTAAACTTTGTTAGTAATATACTGTTAATTATATATTGTAATATCATACACTCATTATCACTTGCAGGCAACATCGTCAATATTTGCTCTCCAATAACTCACAGCTGACCGAATCCCAGATCTTTCAATTACAAGATGAGCAGTTTGCCACGTGGTTCAGAACACATGTAAGCACTATCACAAACTCATTCTAACTTGTAAAATTACTGTACGTATGCATGTCATTACGAGATTCTCGTTCATTTACTGTTTATTCATGTACATTACATACAAGGTTTATCAAATGGGAAGGAGTGCACCTAAGTCATTGTCTTCACTAAGCCTGGGGCCTGAAAGAAAATGTAAGTGCTACAACGGGTATTTTGTTAATGGATATGTTTTCCATACTGAAGAATACGGGCAAGGAAGAAAGACATACAACAGCGGTGTTTGTATTAAGGGATCCACTAGTAGTGAGTTAGAAGTTGACTACTATGGTAGATTAGAAGAGGTCGTCGAACTGCTATATCATAACGAGCAGAATATAGTGTTTTTATTCAAATGCTATTGGTATAACACGACTGACAGAGAAATCAGAGTTGATCCGCACTATGGTCTGGTCGAAATCAACTCAAAAGCTAGACTCCGCAACATAAACGATGTCTTTGTTTTCGCAAAGCAATGTCAACAAGTTTATTACACATACACCCCTTCATTTAGAAAGGATCGATCAAGAGTGGATTGGTTGTCCGTTTTAAAAACGAAACCCCGGGGTCGTGTCGAGGTTGTTCAGGATGAGAACGAAGACACAAATGTGCGAGATGAAGTCTTTCAAGTTAGTGAGGTGGTTGAACCATATCGAGTTGCTCCTTCGATTGAATTGGAAGAAAATTCAAATTTTCGTGTTTTCGATGATAGTCTTGTTGATGTTGACGCAGAGGAGTTAAATTTTGTTTTGAGCTCTAGCGGACAACCAAATATCGATGAAGAAGATGATATTCATATTGAAGATTGCGATGAAGGTGATGACAATTCAATTGATGACGAAGAAGAAGAAAATTCTGACTAACTACCAAAATGAAGCCCTATGTAAAACCCTTTTTTTCATGTAATTTAGATTATGAATGATATATATATTTTGAAACACAAAATATTTATTACTTGAAATAATTAGTTGAAATGCCACAATTATGAGATAATTACTTGAAATAATTATTGATCATGGATGATATATTTTGTGACATGAAATAATTACTTGAAATGCCACCACATCACCGATGGCCACACCGACGGACAAAGTCCGTCGGCATTTCACAGAGAGTTAGAAAATAATTATTTGAAATGCCACCCGATCACCGACGGCCTTAAGTCCGTTGGCATTTCACAGAGAGTTCGAAAATAATTACTTGAAATGCCACCCTATCACCGACGGCCACACCGACGAATTTAAATCCGTCGGTAAATTGTCGGCGGGTCAATTTTACCGACAAAATTACCGACGGACCGCGCGAATTTCAAAGGGTTGTGCATTAAATGCGCCTTTGACCGCGTCATCTTGCCGACGGAATTACCGACGGACCACGAAAAATATGGAGGGTCATTAAAAATTTTGGTGCGAAATTCAAAATTTACCGATGGATTTTTAACACATCACCGACAGAATAAATTAAAATAATAATTAATTTTATATCCATCGGTGAATCCGTCGGTAAAACTGCCATATAAGTTCAAGTGACCGCCCGTTCAGTTTATTTTTTCTTCTCCTTCGTTTCTCACCTTAAGAATTTGATTTTTTTCCTCTCCATTCTTCAAAGCTTTCACCTCCAATCTCTAGCAAGTTTTCTTCATCATCTTCATCAGTTTAAAAGGTTAGTGTTTCCTCTATTTCATTTTACTTTAATAGTTTTTTTTTGCTATTTTTTTGGTTATTTTTTTTTGTT
The DNA here is from genome assembly GCF_000002775.5 of Populus trichocarpa. Lineage (NCBI taxonomy): Eukaryota > Viridiplantae > Streptophyta > Magnoliopsida > Malpighiales > Salicaceae > Populus > Populus trichocarpa. The sequence goes on from NC_037303.2 coordinate 5,768,977, forward strand.
TTGGTGTATTTTTTGTAATGTAGATAAAGTCTATAGTTTTTTTTTTTGAATTTATTGAATATTTTTTATTGTTGTATTGGCATAATTATTATTAGTTAATTTGTTGAATATTTATTGTTAATGTTGAATTTACCATAGCTTTAGTAATTGAATATGTTGGAATAATTATTAATTTTACTTTATTATTGTATGATTTGTGTTTAATTTTTTCCATTTATTTTGATTGTTATTCTAGAGTTTTTTTTTTAATTTATTGTTTTGTTGTATTGGCATAATTATTGAATAATTACTTGAATTGTAATTGTTAATGTTGAATTTACCGTAAAATTAGTAATTGAATATGTTGGAATAATTATTAGTTTTACTCTATTATTGCATGCTTTGTGTTTAATTTTTTCCATTTATTTTGATTGTTATTCTAGAGTTTTTTTTTATTTATTGTTTTGTTGTATTGGCATAATTATTGAATAATTACTTGAATTGTAATTCTTAATGTTGAATTTACCTTAGGATTAGTAATTGAATATGTTGGAATAATTAGTATAGATTGGGTAAATTGGTTGTGGCTATTGTTAATATGTGCAGGTTTGTGGATTTGGGTAGTATCCGGTATAGGGGAGGTGCTGTCGAATTTTTTTTTACATTTGAATTTAATTATATAATTATTTGTATCAAATTGTGTAGATGCGTAGAACGAAAACCAGAGTTGGTCGCTCAGGTGCGGTCGCAGCTAGTTCGTCTAGCAGCGAGGATGATATTTCCTTAGGTGCCTCTCAAGAAGAGGCACCTACACCACCTGCGCCGTCAACCGATGCTGCCTCTTCCAGCGGTACTTCACAGCGCAGAGGCGGCGTGCCTTCGCAGCGGAATCAATTTACCAGCAAGTACGAGGCACAGTGGAAGGACGACCTTTCAATGTAAGTTTGTTAAGGTTTAAGTTTTTTTAAAAAAAATTACAACATAATTTATGAAGTAATCACTATTGAATTTATTTCATTTATTTTCAGGTTCACAAACATTGAAGCGGCCCGAGTAATATCATCGGCGTTTAAATCGTCGATGGAGATTCCATTGTTTCAATGGAGTCAGATATCCAAGCATCCTGAATGGATGTCTCAAATCAATGCATGGTTTAACAGGTTTGAGGTTGGTATTAATTTATAATTTTCAGCTTATTAATATAATTGTAAATAAATTATTATTTTTATTTAAACTTGTTTATTTATACACAGCACAAATTCTGCTGGGACATTGAGCATAACACTGTTGTGAGGAGGGTGTGGGAAAATCACGCGGCAACTAGGTAAGATCGAAAACAATACAGGATTTTTTTTAGACAAAAATTTATGTTTCGAAATGTAATTTTTGGTTGCGTGAAGTAAGTTGCGTGATTTTTGGTATGAAGCACAGAAAAAGGCAAAAAAAACCGGGAGGGATAGGGGTTTCCAAGGCTAGAACGATGTTGCGGTTTGGAGGGATTTCAAACCGATATACATCCCGGAAGATATATGGCCGCACTATCTTGAGCAAGTGACGTCTGAGCGGTTCACACGACGCTCACAGTCCGGTGCTGGCAACCAGAATCGGCCAATTCATGGCGGGGTGACAACGCACACTGGCGGCTCGTTCCGTTTGCTGCACATACATAACGGATGGTAAGATTAATTTAAATGAAATATATCGTTAAATTCAGTTGTTGTTAATATATCTTTTTTCATTATAGGCTGCGTCTCTTGGACGTGAGCCGAGCCCGATGGAGCTGTTTGTGGAGACGCACTTGCGGAGTCAAGACCACCAGAAGGGGGCGCAACAGCTCGTTGATAACCGTGCTCAGCATTTCGTGGTATGTTTGTTCAACCATTTTATTTTGTAAGTTATTATGTAAGTTATTATGTTTATTGTATTGAATATGATGATTACTTTTATTTTTATTTTCAAAAGACCTATAATAATCAGTTGAGGGAGAGATACGGGGACGATACTTTGACCCATCTGGAATTCGATCCGAATTTGTGGATGGAGGTTGGCTCGTCAGGTGGACCCGATAAAAATCGGGTTTACGGGCTCTCCAACACTACGGCCGACAACTTGTGGTCGACCCGTAGTGTTTCAACCGTTGGGAGCTCCCAATCAATATTGAGCTCCCAATCTAAGGAGTTCGTGGCTTTGCAGCAACTCACCGAGAAATACGATAACCTAAAAGCGGAGTACGCACAACTCAAAGCGTCTCATGCACAACAAAGAGCAGAACAAATAGCAGAGTCTGAACAACTCAAAGCGTCTCAAGCACAACAAAAAGCGGAGTATGAAGCGGCTCATGAACAACAAAAAGCGGCTTATGAACAGCTTCACGAAATGATTATGAAATTGTCAAATAGCGGAACATGTGCGCCTAATCTTTTTTGGCCGTATAACCACCAGCCTCCGCCAGGATCTCCTCCTCCTCCTCCTCCAGCTCCATCATCTTTATATTAATTTGTAATCAACATTATTTACCTTTAAAACTTCATTTAATATTTTTCTTGAAACATATTCAGTTTGTAATGAATATTATTTAACTTTGTTTTTTTATATGTTTAATATAAATTTTATTTGCATAATTGGTTTGTATTACAATTAATTTATATAGTTTTATATTATATATCCTAAATAATTTTTTAAAAACAAATTAAGAAAAAAACTATTACCAAGGATTTTACCGACGGATGAATTCGGTCAGTATTTTAAACACTCACCGATAGACTTACCGACGGAATTAATCCGTCGGCATTTAACAGTAGCTTCCACAATTACCGATGAATTTACAGACGGACATATTCTGTCGGTATTTCATACACTCACCGACAGATTTACCGATGGTTATTTTCCGTCGGTCAATCACAATATACCGACGGACTAAAAATCCGTCGGTATATTTCAAGTGGGAATCTTTTTTTTTTGGCGCGCAAATTCCGTCTGTAAAACCATCGGCAAATGGTTTTTTTGTTTTTCCGACCGATATAGCGACGGAATGGGGAATCACCGACGAAGGGAAAGCTGACGGACGTAATCCGTCGGTGATGACGTCGGTAAAAAAATCACCGACGAACTTCTAATCACACACCGACGGAATTTTTCCATCGGTAAAACTGTGAAATCTTGTAGTGTCTTTTCACGATCTGATCAAACGGGCTGAGAAGAACTCATTGAGAAAAATATTGAACATACAACAAGAGGCTTTTACTACAAGCTATAAGATGCGTGTCTGGACAACTGGATAGTTTCCATAAAGGTTGATAATAGTATATACTTGAAGGGTTTGTTCCAACTAGAAGCAAGTTTGTGATTGATTGGCAATCTAGGAGAAGGTCAAAACTATAAAACCTCTTAATGGGTATTGGCATGATACACACAACTAATCAAAGAACAAGTCTTCATAGAATCCAGGAGATGAACAATTTGTTATGCTCCTTTATGATGAATCAAGCAACACCACACTTGGGGGTATTGTCAAGCTTGATGAACAACGAAAGTAGTAATCGTCGTAGATAGCCTAGGATGGGCACTGCACTTACAGATGAATGAGAGGCTAACACGCAAATGAGCCGGCAAATCAAAAAGACAAAGAAGGCTTTGGAATGTAAACAAAGGCACCCTATGACGATGGAGCATTGAAGAGGAGGGACCTATATTTCAAATCAGGTAAGGATGCATGCATGTCATCTAACCTCAAAGCATTGCACATATATTTTTGATTTGTTATAGGAAAATCCTCAATGAAGTCCAGCAAGATTATGGACAGAAAGAATCATTGAGTTGATAATAACAAAGAATCATGGCTTTGACCCTAGAATGGGAAGAACATGAGATGAACTCTACCATTAGAAAAATCTCAAAGAAATGAGAAGATCAACACTGTCATCAAGAAGAGTCTTCAGGTCAACGCTGCAATCAGGAAACACCAAGTTTTCCAGCCCTATCAAGTCATCCTGTCAAGACTTCTTTAGCCAAGTCTTTTCGCCAAGTAATCTTCCACCTGGGTAGGTCACTCATAACAATGAGACCATTTTTCACTTTGGTAGTTCACCCATTACAATGAGACCATCTTTGCATTTTCCATGTGGGTAAGTCACCCATTACAATGAAACTGCTTTTTATCTTCCATCTGGGTAGGTCACCCATTACTATGAGACCATCTTTGCATTTTCCATATAGGTAGGTTATTCATTACAATGAGACCACTTTTTATTTTCCATCTGGATAGGTCACCCATTACAATGAAACCGCTTTTAATATTTCCATCTAGGTAGGTCTCCCATTACAATGAGACCGTTTCCACCCGTGTAGGTCACCCATTATAACGAGACTATTTTTGGAAAATCTTTGCATTTTTTCACCTGGGTAGGTCACCCATTACAATGAGATCATCTTCCATTTGAGTAGGTCACCCATTACAATGAGATTGTTTTTCACATCATTTTCCACTTAGGTAGGTCACCAATTACAATGAGACCACACACACATTTTTGTATTGGTTCTGGTTAAAAGAGATTGCTAGATGGGATCTCAAGTTAACCCAACCATACACAGAGTTTAGCCTTGGTTAAAGGAAATCGCAAAATGGGATTTCAGGTTGACTAAGCTACACACAGATTGTGGTTCTGGTTAAAGAAGATCGCTAGATGGGATCTCAGGTTAGCCCAACCACATAAAATTTGGTTTTGGTTAAAGGTGATAGTCAGATGGGATCTCAGTTTAGCCTAACCACACACAGACTTTGGTTCTGGTTAAAGAAGATCGCTAGATGGGATATCAGGTTAACCCACTAAACATAGAATTTAGCTTTGGTTAAAGGGAATCGCCAGATGGGATTTCAAGTTGACCGAGTTACACACCGATTCTTGGTTCTGGTTAAATGAGATCGCCAACTGGGATCTCAGGTTAACCCAACCACACATATAATTTAGAAGGGAATCGTCAAATGAGATTTTAGGTTGACCAAGTTACATACAAAGATTTTAGTTCTGGTTAAAGGAGATCGCCAGATGAGATCTCAGGTTAACCCAATCGAAAGGGCAGGTTACCCGTAAAAATAGACCAGTGTGAGTATTTATGGGCAGGTTGCCCGTGAAAATAGACCAAGGTAAGTGTGTGTGGGCTGGTCGCCCTTGAAAATAGACCAAAGTGAGTATGTGTGGATAAGTCGCTCTTGAAAATAGACTAATATGAGTGTGCAGACAGGTTGCCCGTGAAAATAGACCAATTTTCTTCAAAATGGACAGGTCACCCAAGATAATGAGACCATTTTCTTTTAAAAAGCAAAGTCCTTGGATGAGTGGATCACTCAGCAAGTCAGGAAGAGTTTTTATTTTCTTTACAAGCTTATTATGCAAAATCTTGAGTAGGTATTGCTTCGTAAGCATTGTAAAGAGGGAGCATCTGTTGCTGCCCAATTTTTTACCCAATGTTTTGATAATATTTGAAATAAACAAAAAAATAGAAACAACAATGAAAACCCAAAAAAATGCATTCTTGATATATTTGCATCATTTTCAGCATTTTCAACATTGTCTAAAAAAAATTTAAATTTCAAAGGTCTTTTAAATGCGTTCAATTTTAACACGTCATTTTCAAAGTTATTGATTTTTCTCGTTTGAATCGACGTTGATATTATTTATTTTCAAAATACATTCAAAATACAAAAAAAAAAAGTTGAGGGACCGGTTTGGAAACCTAGCAACATTTTATCTATAAATACAGTGAAAAATGTTGAAACGAGGGAGGAGAAAAATTTTTGGGGGCCATTGGCGGAGAAAATTTGAAGGGGGGAGAAACATTTAAGGGTTAGAAAAAAAAAACCCTAAAAACCCAATCTTTTCTTCATCACTGGCAGAGAGAGAGCCGCCACCCCCTTCCCTATGGATTCTTGGCTCCCACTCTCAAAACTAGGGCCCTTAACTCTCTTCCCCATGGCCTCTCTCGCTCCACCCTCACTCTCCCTCACAAGATCTCCCATCTCTCAGCCCCCAGCCCTCTCATCCCCCCCCCTTACGGACTAACCTTCATTGTTTCCCCATTTCCTTTCGCCCTCAGCCAGCAAGGCTTCCCTTCTTCAGCCTCTATGCACACCGACCTCCATAAAGACCCGACAGACCTGGCAACCCCTTCCCTCCTGAACCAACCGTCCAGCTCGCCAAGACCGAGTTAGACCCTCCAACAGCATCCCAAACATAACGGAGCCCACAAATCCAGATCTGTCCACTTTCTTCCTCCAACTCCTCCCCGCAGACGGCGTCCCCTTCCTCATCAATCGGCTCTCCTTCTCCGGTTCAGCCTCATGTAGAAGATTTAGGCTGAGACCTAACCGCCAGATCTGTCATCGGCAGAAGAAAAACAAACACAAAAGGGAGAAGGTAGAGAAACTAGACATAACTAAAAAAGATTAAAAAAACAGGTTGTTTGTACATTTTTCTCTTGTTGTAGGTAACGGTGATCTTCACAGCCGACAGGGAAGGAAAGAGGGGGGAAACTGTTCTAGACCCCCTGTTTGCTTGGATTTTCTTGCGGCGGCCACACGTGGAGAAGACGTGCCGCCACTTTTCTTGTAGATCCCAGAAGGCTTTCCGACAGTTCCTGGATTTTTGGGGTTTATTTTGTAATTTTTGAATTGTATTTGATTTATTTTGAATTTTTTATTTTTGTAATATGTAGTTGTGGGTGTGTACGAGTAAAAATAGTGAAAAGTGGTGTGTGGGTGTTTGTATCTTTTTTTATGTGTTTTTTTTATAAAACCAAAACGACAAAAAAAAAAACTAAAAAGACAAGAAGAATTTAATGTTTTGATTCGCTCATGGTTAAGGATTACAAGCTTATATGTAAGACATATTTCTGATATCCGATGAAAAGACAAAACCTTTAAAACTTCTATAATATATCAAAACCACGAAGCAACTTACCTCAGTTAGGGTGTGCTAGGGGTGCTAATACCTTTTCTAGTCACAACCAGTTCCTTACCCGTGAATCTCTGATAATGACCAGTACATCCGGGTTTCCTAGTAATCTTTAATCAAATACTAGGTGGTAACTCCCAAATCAATCAAACAAGCAACAAAAATCATCATCGACGCCGCACGAGGCATGTGCGACATCCATCATCACAATTCGTCTAGTGTTCTCTCTTCTTACTTGAGCGAAGGCTGCTCGATCGATGGTAGAGGGATCTGTTGAAGAATATCTCGGCAGGTCTGATCAAATTGATCATCCAAACCATCCAAGAAGGTTTAAATTCGATATTCTTGAATTAATTTGTTGTATTTCTGTATGTCCTCATCGCATGTCATGAGATTTAGACGTCTGTAGTGAATCTCTGCCATAGAGATTGTAAGCCAGTGTAGTAGTCTTCTAAAGAACCCCTCCCTTGTGTGGTTCGACTGACTTTTCGTTTTAGGTCTTATACCTGGACATTTTCTCCTCCATTGAAGTATGTTGTGGCAATGGCATCCCAAACACCTTTAGTTGTAGGAAACCTGATAAAATTTCAAATTAAATCTGGGGTTAGGGAATTGATAACCCAACCTTTAACAATTGCATTTTCTGCTCTCCATTTACTGTATGTTGGGTCGGTAAGTATTGGCTGTCTGATTTCGTCGGTGATTAATCCAAGTTTGTCTCTACCAGAGATAAACATCTCCATGATTTGTGACCATAGTTCATAATTCTAGCCATTAAGTTTGATTCCAGGAACGACAATTGGTAGGTCAGGGTTTTGGGTAAAGTTGGTTTGAGTGTCGATTCTGGAATTTGTGGTTGTAATCTGAGCATGGTTTGATGGGTTTGGTTCTACCAATGTTTTAGGTTGTCTGTGATTTGAAAAAGGTTTAGATTCGGATCGTCTGCTCTGATACCATGTCAATAGTGTCTGAGTAGTTCAGAGATAATTGTTTGTATCAATTCATTATGCTCTTTCTTTATTACATAAAACTTGTATATTTACATGTACAGCCCTGATTTCTAGTTTTCTTGCTTTGTAATATTTCCTAAACCAAGAATTAATCCTTGTCAACAACATTCAATCCGTCAATCACCTCGAAAGTTATATTGAAGACCATTGCTCTACACAACACGTCACTCGTTGATGTCCAAGTTTTGTTACTTACAACTTTAATGTCTCCACTTTTTTTTATTATTATTATTAACATACATGTTTGGTTAGCTTCTGTGTATGATAAGGGAATTTTTAGCATGTATATTTTCCACTATTCATGCTTGATTTTAAAATATTTTGGATGTGATGCACAAGTTAATTAGAATTTTGGATCCCTTTTTGAACTATTGACCTCGTGGGAAATTAATGTGTTTTCAGATACTAGATTACTGAGTAAGCAAATCCGGCAATAAAACCAAACATTGATTGATTTTGGGCTGCAAAGGAAGCTATACAACTCAGTTGCAGGCGTTCTTCACCATTTTCAAATATTTGAGATGAAGGTCTATAAAACATATGAAGGGTATAGAACTCAGTTTTGTTGTTTTGAAGCCCAAAAACCGAGTCGAAAAGCAGGGATTGAATCAGACCCAAACTCCCTGCACTCCAAATGCTATCTCGGGTTATGGCCCGTATCTCAAGTCTTAGAGGTCCAAAAATTACAAGATCGGTGTCGTTAGAAAAAAGATTCAATTTTCTATAATTTCTCCATAAATAGAGATCTTTGAATTCACACGTTTCCTGCCTCAAATCTTGCCCGCGATACCCTATAGGAAAGGATTACAAAACAAAGAAGGAAATTTTCTTCTTTCCATCTGGGGGTAAAAAGGCTAGAATATAAAAGAGAAAAAGAATGGTTCAGCGGGGCACACAGAGAAACATAGAGAAGCCACATAATACACAAAAAAAAAGAGAGGAGGCGGCACAAAAAGAGAGACAAAGTGGAGACAAAAACAAAGACAAACAGGGGGATGAAAATCAGAGAAGTTTGGCGGACACCTATCTATTATACTGCCATTCTCTACTTTTGAGTGATGGTCATTGTATCAAGTTTGTTTATCTATAATTTAACTATGGAGTAGACTTTTATTTTGGGATTTTTTATGTAACCTTACTATGAATATGTGAACAATTTCTTTGATTGAATTATTACATTAGTTGTTGAGTATTTCATTCTATGTTTAATGCTTGTGTATGTTTGGCCAACATCTGCATGATTTGGAATTCAATTTGAGACTGAGAAGTGATAATTATTTTAGCCATTATTTGAAATGCCTTAAGAAATCTATAGAATAGAGGTATCCTAGGAACTTTTGTAATCGTTAAAGGTTTTACGGTACTTAATAAATTTTGAAAAGTTCAGAAATTCCGTAGAGTATATGAAGTTTGTTTGTCGAAATAATTCATTGATACTCGAGAGAGGTTAGTGTTTAAATTAGAAAAAATATGATTATCAACGCTAGGAGTAATTAATTCAATTGAGAAAGTTCACATAGGAATAGTTACGGTAAGTCATAAATCCTAGAACCAATAGAATTGAATTCAATAATATTTAATCAGCTAGTTGTTTGTTTTTAATTATTAATTTATGTTTTCAAAACTATCTCATTCGATTCCTCAAATAGATCATAATTTAAAAGACTTTGGTAATTAGTAGTAATTTTTACAAATTCTCGTGGGACGATATTCTACTCATCACTTTATTACTTGTTACGATTCGTGCACTTGCGAAATTAACCAACAATGTACGTTGACTAATTTTATATGCCTTGAAATTAATAACTATATAAACCCTCAATAACCCTATAATAACTCAAATTTATAATTATTAGATAGCAAACCAAAAGTAAGATCCGCTCTTATTTTTACTGAGGATGACACCACTAACACCCATCACTTTTTTATCCTTTCTCGTTAATCTATTAATTATTATTGCTATTGAAAAACCAATCAATCAACGACAATGTAAATTATATGGTTAATCCATATAAATTGTTTTTGTGTCAATGTATTTAAATTTTAATCAATAAGTATAAAATTTGAATTATAATTTCTTGACATATGTTATCATAAATTATTTTTATTTAAACTAATTGAAGGCTCCTATAATAAGTTTGAATTTAAAATACATTAATATATTTTTTTTAAATTATTTTTTATTTTTAACATTCAAAATCTTCTAAAAACATTGAAAGAAAATATAAGTTTAATAGTTTTTCAAACAAAACATAATTTATATGTTTAGTATTGTTGTGCTTGTTTTTCAAAAATATTTTTTGTATTTAATTTTTTTTTATTTTTAATATTACCATGTCAAAAGTTTCTAAAAATATTTTAAAAATATCAATTTAATGTTTTTTCAAACAAAAAATAATTTGTATTTGGTATTGTGGTGCTTGTTTTTTTTCAATTTAAAATACATCAAAATATTTTTTAAAATTTTTATTTTAATATTAGAACATTAAAATCTTTTAAAAACACTTAAAAATAAATAAAAAAATAATTTAAAAAACCAATTCAAACACAAAAATAAGACATTAAACTTGAACGTGACAAAACTTGGACATCAACAAGTGACGTGGTGGGCAGAGCAATGATCTATAACATAATACTATATTAATTCCGACAGCAGAAGCAAGAACTAATTAACTTCACAAGTATCGTGTATGATATTTGTACCATACTAATATGTACACGTCAGTAGGTGGGTGATCGGTGACCATTAATTTTCTATATATAAAGATATGCTCTATGATCTCGTCCATCTGTTTATTAATATTGATGGGGACCACAGGGCATGCTCTATTATTGAGCAACTTGGTCTTGGGTCAATCATGAGGTGATAAATTGTAAATAAAAGCGCAATTCAAATGTTTTCATACGTAGCATCACTGTTTTGAACGAATCCCTTTAATTTCCTGATTAATTTATTATACTATTTTGGTGCATGAAACATGAGGTTTGTAATTAGAGGCGAGAAAAAAATAAAAAAACTAATTAAATCAAGAAAATTAAAAAGAAATTGAGAAAACTAAACTATAAAAAAAATCGATTGAACCGATTAAAATATTTAGAAAAATATTTGTTTCGGTTTCATAAAGCTGAAACTGAAAAACCAAACCAAACCAAAAAAATAAAAAACCAAACCGAAAAAACCCGAACCAAACTGAAACCAAGCCCATTAAAAAATCCAAAAAATCCCCCAAAAAAATAATATAGTTTTTTATTTTTAATATAAAATAACTGAATTAAAACCGAATCATACCAAAATTAAATTAAACCAGACCAAATAAGATCAACACCAATAAATTAATTTTTAGTTTTTAATATAAAATAATTCAACAAAACCGATAGAGTTGTTATTCTTTATGACAAAGTATCATAAACAAGAAAGACAACCTTTTTCTTATATAGGTATGGTTTTCAAGTCTCGTTAATTTAGACCCCACACGTCTTTTATCATAAACTAATTGAAAGCTCATATTAGAAGTTTTAATTTAAAATAAATTAAAATATTTTTTAATTATTTTTTATTTTTAATATTAACATGTCAATATCTTCAAAAAAAATATTAAAAAAAATATTAATTTAATATTATTTTTCAAACAAAAAATAATTTATGTGTTTGGTATTGTGATGCGCTTTTAAAAAATATTTTTTAATTTAAAATATAGTAAAATATTTTTATTTTTTTTTAATATTAGAAAATCAAAATCTTCTAGAAACAATTAAAAAAAATCAATTTAATATTTTTTTAAATAAAAAATAATTTAAAAAAAAACAATTCAAACACAGAAATAAACACTAGTTGTAAAACAACTGCCGTAACATTGCATAAGGTACAGATAGAGGAGGGAGGAGTCCAAATCCTAAATTAAGGTCAGGTGAGGTCTGAACTAGGTCCGGAGGAGTTGTCCCATTCTACCCTTTTCTCTCTCTACATTAGATTTGTTGGTTGCCTGCACAGCATAAGCAAAAGCATTCCTCAGCAATCCATATTCTAAAATCAAAACTCCTACTTTAGATTTGTTAGCTGCCTGCACTGCAGAAGCATTCCTCGGCAATGTCAAAGAGCCGCAGCTCACAGATTATAACATGTAAAGGTATGCTGATGAATGAGTTTGCTTCATGTGTGTTGCGCATAATTCCTTTGCTTTCAGTCGTTAACTTGCCATCTGGGCTTCTTCTGACAGCGGCAGTAATATGGGGAAGTGGGGAGCCATTGAAGGTTGAAGAGATACAAATAGAACCACCAAAATCAACTGAAGTTCGAGTGAGGATGCTATATGCAAGCGTGTGTCACACTGATGTCTTACGTGCCAGACGCAAAGGAGATCCTGTTGTAATACAATTTACTTGATTTTCATGATCATCCTTGCATAATTATTATTAATGTCTTTCCAGCATACTTTGTTTCACCATTTTATCTCCTTTTCCAGCCACTTTTTCCTCGAGTCCTGGGCCACGAAGGCGTTGGGTAAGCCCTCTTCTTACTACATATATCAAGACTAGTACTCAAAGGCTGGGGTAGCTAGCTTTTGATGAATAAAGAGCTGATATCTTACAGTAACTTGAATTGTACTGCCATTGAAGAATGGTGGAGAGCTTCGGGGATGAAGTCAATGGTCTTGAAGAAGGAGATTATGTGATACCAACAATGATAGCAGAGTGTGAAGCCTGCGAGAATTGTACATCAGCGAACACTAATTTATGCCTGACATACCCTTTAAGCCGTAGTGGTCTAATGTTAGATGGCACTTCAAGAATGTCCATCAACGGGCAGAAGTTGTATCACATGTTTACCTGCTCCACTTGGTCCGAATACATGGTTATTGATTCCAATTATGTAAACAAGATCGATCCAAGCATACCTCTGCCTCATGCCAGTGTTTTATCATGTGGATTTTCTACTGGATTTGGAGCAGCTTGGAAGGAAGCTCAGGTTAAAATGGGATCAACTGTGGCTGTTTTAGGCCTTGGTGCTGTTGGACTCGGGGTTTGTTTTGTTCTTTTCCTTTCCTTTCCTTGAGAAAAAAAGAAGAGGGTGTAGAACATTTTGCTGATGCCCTTATTTGTCTCTCAAAAATCTCTGTAAATGCAGGTCACAGAAGGAGCTCGAATGCTAGGGGCAGCTAAGATAATCGGCGTTGATAAGAATAGCATGAAAAAAGACAAGGGGCTAGCTTTTGGAATGACCGATTTCATTAACCCTGATGAGTGTTCGGATAAATCTATTTCGCAAATGATAAAAGACCTGACTGGTGGAATGGGAGTGGATTATTGCTTTGAGTGCGTTGGTGCCGAGTCCTTGATTAATCAAGCCATCCAAGCCACAAAAGAGGTATATATATATATATATATGCATGCCTATAATCCCTCTCCTCTTCTAACCCATGCTCTGTTTTGTTCTGCTACAAGAAAGCAATAAAATCAGCTAATCATATTCTAACTCAATTTGTGATGTTCGGAAAACCACCATTCAATAAGAGTTTCTCCCTTGATGCTGGTTCTTAGGGAAAAGGAAAAACAATTGTTATAGGCGGAGGAATCAGCAGCGTAAAGATCGATTACCTTCCTCTGTTGAGTGGAAGAACCCTAAAGGGGTCCCTTTTTGGAGGGCTCAAAGTAAAATCTGACCTTCCCATCCTCTTTCAGAAATGCAAAAATAAGGTATGTCCTTGTCAAATTAGCATGTGGAATGAATGTATTAATTGAAGAAAATGAACGGTGCCGCCCCCTATTTGTTTTAGAAAAATAAAATAAAATCATTTACCTTACTTGACAATAGCATACCATTGGAATGAGGAATCCATAAATTAAGAGAAACTGATGGCGGGTCTGCATAATTTCTGACAGGAATTCGATCTTGATGAACTCTTGACTCATGAAGTTACATTACAAGATATCGAGAAAGCATTTGAGCTGTTAAATCAACCAGATTGTGTGAAGGTGCTCATCAAGATTTGATTGATTAAGCTGCTAATAAAGCCTCCTGGCCATGTTTGTGTCCAAGTAAAAAAAAAAGCTCATAAAACAGCATCTGAAATAAAGTTGCCAGGACTAGAAAACATGCTTCCTGTATTATTTATTGCCTTGTGGGGGCTCACGAAGTCTAGCAAGATGTAAGCCCGAGTACTGAATATCGATGGATCTAATGGTTTCAAGCTTTGCTACTTCTCAAGAACAATTCGAGTATAATTTGTTGAAGTTGATGAAAAAGTAATTTTGATTTGGCAGGTGCTCTAAAAGTGAAAGTATATATTTCTTACCAGTTTTCCTATTCTGAAACTTTGCTACTTATTTTTCCCAAATACCCTCAAGCATCAGCAGCTACACAGAAATAATATACAAAAATATCTTATGTTGTTCCTTCTTGTTAGTTTATTCTTTATCTTCTGTTTTTTTTTCTCTTAAAAACTAATTTCAAAAATTTTAAAAACAAAAAACGGCAACAGTACCAAACACTTGCCTTTTAGATTACTAGGATAGGAGGAATCCGGCATACAACCAAATTATGCATAAACCCCGCTCAGTGGTCCTATCTCTTAAAGCCCCAACCATATGGTAAAATCTTCACAATCAATGGTGTGTACATGTAATGTGAAGTTGAGCAGTCAATTATCACATACACCTCATAACCAATACATTTACGCAAGAACTTCAGAATACTAAAGCCGAGATTTGAAGATTGTCAAGGAAACAGACTGACTGGAAGTTCAGAACTGTTTTATATCATCCTACCAGCATCCTTTTGTAGCAGTTCATACATAAACATTTTGTTAAGACTTAAAACCAGGGCTCAACAGGGACACCAAGAATTTGGGCACCAATTGAATAAACAAGACGAAACTAGAAAGAAAAAATCAGCATGGTGCTATCACAGATATGAAAATGATTCCTGAGGATCAATTCAAAGATCCGTGATGCAGTCACAGCTCAATAAAAGAGGTCATCTGGTCTCGTAAACAAGACTTTTGGACTCGTTCTAGCATTGATCAGAAGAGAATGGACAGAAAAAAATGTCTAAAGCAGCTGTAGAATGCTGTTTATATGGCTTTCAAACATAATCCCTAAACTTTTAGACCAATAAAACAGCTAACTACATCGTTCATATTCTCATTTAAACATCACAAAAAGCAACCTTTAATCAACAGTAATGGCAAAAACACATGGTTCATGCTGATCTTCAAACATTACATGGTCTCAGAAATTATTATGAACAAACAGAAACGAATCTCACATTGTAGCTTCCATCTCAGGATCAGCTTCAAGAGGCACAGGAGGAGAATTATTGCCACCTCTCAGACGAGAAGATACTTTGTCAATAGCAGAATTCAGTTGGCTGATTTTTGCATTCAAGGTCTTCCTGGTCTTCTGCTTTTTCCAGAAAAAGGAAGGATGTCCGATGTTAAATTTCTTTCATAGCTATCCAACAAGCAGAAAAGATGCATGATGAATAAAATGTAATTACCTCTAAACCTTCATCATAGTATATTGGCCGCTTGGCCTTCCGAAATCCATATTCATCTTCATTTAGCAGGGATCTTCTTATCTGAACAATACAAGGAAACAAACATGAAACCAGCTCGTACTAGAAACACCCTTTACTTCAAAAGAGTAATAAACCATAAGAATTTCTCAAACAAGAGTAACAAAGAACATCTCCGTTTTGGTTCCATCCAACAACAATATATTTGATAAAGCATATATGAACAATTTTTCTTCTTGCACAGAACTTCAGTAATAATGAGTCATCGTGGCGAGACATGCAGCACCTGGAAATAAAAGAAAAATCACAGCAATATATACAGACAGCTACAAGTAATGAAATAAGGTAACACTAGTGATACTCTAATAGTTTATTTAATGACGAACTGAAATTATGTTCTGCCATGATCATTAGATTAGTTAACAGGAAGGTAAGGGGAGAGCCCGTGTCAGACTATGGAGAATAGGAGCAATAAAAGGCTAGCAAACAGCAGAGCAAAGAAAATATCAAGATAAAGCATATTGAATATATGCCATGCAAAGTATGAGATGCTATTTAATTTTATTAGTAGTCAGTAGGCTATGGATACATTGTTATCAAGAAGTAAAATGAAAAAAAAAAAAGACAGGCAATCATACAGATTCTACTGTTAGATCTGCATAACAAGCAAACGCCTGTTGAGAAGCATGAAGATTGAACATTCAACTACTTTCATTTAGACATCCAGAGCTATACTAGACCCGATGCAACATGTACCTCAGTACCTACCAATTGGTGTGCAAAGGTTGCGCAACTTGAGACATGCAGGATGATTTATTTCAATGAACAGCCAACATTTTAGGTCCCTTATACGAAGCATTTAAGTACTTTGTAGCTTAAAAGGCAAGAAATCTAATCACCTGAGGAGCAAAAATATATGCTACAGTTCCAAATACAGCACCTCCTAAAAGAAAACCAGCAACAAAATCACCGCCGCCACCGCTGCTACCATCACTGCATATAACAGAGAGAAACAAAAGAAGATGATGATGAGTTACAGCAAAAGAGTACAGGGCTACTTTAAACAACAGCTGCCTAAGGGAGAAACGAAACAACATCATAAATGATTAATAGACAAAACCAGGGGCTCGGCTCAGATAAGAAAAATGAGATGGATGCAAATGGGGTTCAATTCTTCCAAGTTAGAATGGATATCAGAGATCTGATCTAATTGAGTCAACAACCCTCTAATATTAACAACTTCGTAAGCAAAAATTTCACCCTCAAAATGTAGGCAAACACATTTAACTCCCAGTTGGAAATGAGCATATTCGTGCATTTCTTGGCATGAAATAGGGATACCAACATGATGACTATTTTTCAAAAGGCTTATCAGTTTGTGATATCAAATAATATGGATGTGGGAATCAAGAACAACAAGCATACTTGTATTGGGCACGAACTGCCAACTTGGGGCTGGTTCCCACTGGGTTTGATTTCCTTCCAACTGCCAGTCCTGGAGATTTGGCAAGTGAAATGGATTTTGTCGACCAAAGGGGACGTGCCTTAAGTTGAGATCCACCTACATGCACCCAAAATTAAACAAACTCTCAGGATTCTCTACTCGCACTTCAGTTGTGATGATCAAAAAGATTTAATAATAGTACTCCATGGAAGATTATATGTTAAAGAAAAAAAAAACCTTTACGAGCTAAAAGGAAGAGAAGGAAGAAGTTATATTTATACCTGATGAGATTGAAACAGGAGCAAGAGAAGTAGCCATGGAGATCTAATAGTCTAGAGAGAAAAAGAAATGAAAAATAGTTTTTAGAAGATAGAGAGTGTGATTTAATTTAATGCAACGCGCTACTATTTAAGCCCAAAATGAAGAAGAAGAAGAAGAAGAATGCTCACCGCTGCTTCTCAATTCTCTCTGCTAGATTTAGCTCTTCCGTTTCCAAGCACCGCGTTAATTTCCAATTATATCCTTGTAATTACACCGTATCATAAGCCTTTTTTTTCATTAAATGGAGAACTTGTGAATATAACGATCAATTATCATATTGATTGAATATATATTCTACTAATAATAAAGGAGTGTTTTGGAAAAATAGTGCAAACCATGTTTTTAAAAATTTTAAAAATTATTTTAAAAAAATAATAAAAAAATTATATTTTCTGATCGTTTTAATGTGCTAATATCAAAAATAATTTTTAAAAAATAAAAAAACTTCATTTAATGCATTTCTAAGCGAAAAACACTTTGAACCGCCACCACTACTATAATCTCAAATAGATCCTAAATCTGTAACAGCTCTTGGTTTTATTGTTAATCTCCTCACAAGTCAAGGTGGGTTTGCACAATAATTTGGTTTTTCTCTTCTTTCAATTTTTTTACCATTTAATTTTTTTTATCATGTCCTTTGATATTGTATTTTATTGAAAATTAAATTTTATAATTTATTTTAATTTAACTTCTACAGAATTAGTGTGGTCTAAAAAAAATATCACGTTTCTAGATTGGTGCTCAATTTTATTAACAAAAAATTAACTTGATTGTTTGAAAGAGATTGAGAGTTATGAAACCAAAACTAAAAAGGAAGAAAAATGGTAGCTTTTTTTCTTTTTTAAATGTGTCAATGGTTTTTAGCCTTAAGATTTGTCTAAAAATTCTTTTGATGCTTTTAGCTCAATAATTATATGTTTTAATCCAAAACTTCATTTTATTTACATTTCATTCCCTGAGTTCAAGATAAAAATTAAAGCGGTCAAAAAATCAATACAGAAAAGAGAAATAAGTTAGTTGGTTGGATTCTATTGATTAAAATAACATTGGGTGTCAAAGTATTTTTTTTAACAATAAGAGAGCAATTTGGGTGTTCCAAGGCATCTATGTTGAAGAAAAAAAGTTGATCGAGGTTAGGGGATTTTTTCTTTTTTGAGTTGATTTTATGTTTTTTTTATTGATTTGGGTTTTGTTTTTTGAGAATCGATTTTTTATATTATAAGGGTGTTATTTTTAGGTGTTTTAAAAAATTGAGTTTTTGGATAAATAAAAATTACCACGCGTGATTTTCAAGTAACCTCTGTGATAGTCAAAAATTGGGTAGGCATATTATGTGCCATCAATTTTTATTTAAAAATAAAAACAAATTAATAAAGATCTAGCGAGTGAGTTTGATCTTCCAAAGCTCCACACATGGCTTTTTTTTTTATTAGGTCAGATCTAGGCATCTAGTCCCTTTTTAACTTTTGTTTTCCTTCTTCTTCTTTTTCCCATTGATTTGAACTTAAATTAATTAAGATAGATTAGTTAAATATACTTGTGACATGCAGACATGTATTTAATTTTAATGAAACTAATTAAAAATATTTTGTGTTATTTTTTTTATAAAATATCGTTTAATTTTTACTTGGTTTTATATAAGATTATAATATTTTTCTAATACTAACATATGTTCTTTGGTACAATTCAACATGATAATTTTTTTTCTTTAATTTTATTCAATCACTTATGTGTGATTGTTTATGTTTATTATTTTTTAATTACATAAATAATTGGCTCTAAAAAATAAAGTTAATAAACCCAATTAAATTCATGATCGAATATATTAATATATATTTATCTTTCAACTTTTTGATTTAATCTTTAGTTAGCGTTAATATTTTTTTTTGTATTATTGGCACATATAATTCTCATTTTATTTAAGTAAATATATACATTATCTTTTTTATTCACAATTAATTTTAATGTCAATTAATTGATCCACAGTAAAGCTTTTAATTTATTTTTTCATATTTAAAAGCTTTTAATGAAACACGAGTCAACTAATTAGTAAAGTCTAAATTTACGAGCACCTTAATCTTATAATTTTTTCTTTTATTATTTTCACATGGAAATTCAAACTAGTAATCAAAAACAAGATTTAAAGCTATTTAATATTTTATATAAAAAATTAAAAGAAATGAAAAAAAAAGAAGTCTTTTTACTCTATTTAAACCTCTTCATTTCATTTAGGCATTTTCTTCACCGATACCATGGAGATTCTTTTATTTTACAGGTTTAGAGTGTATTTATTATTGTTTTTAAAAAGTATTTTTGAAATTTTTTTATTTTAATTTAATTTTTCGTATAATTTTAGATCGTTTTGATATGCTGATGTAATAAATAAATTTTAAAAAATAAAAAATATATATTATTTTAATATAACTCTAAATAAAATAATATTTTAAAGAGCAAACAATCTCCATGGCTACTTTAAAGTTTAAACGTAAAATTTATTTATTTATTATTTTTTTAAGAGTGAGGGGCAGTATGGTAAAGTGAAGATGATGAAGTCCCCATGCCATCCATGTAAAGACAGTTTTGCAGTTGAGCCCAAAGCACGTACTGCTTTGGGTTCTCCGCCTTCAGATTTTTATTTTTATTTTTATTTGTCTTTTGTTTTTTCGTTGCCTATTGGAAAATCCAATCCTGTTAATCTCTGACACTATACATACGTATCCTCGAAATAAATTCTATTAATATCGATACAAAAATTGTAAGTTGATTTTGATAGCTCTTTTATCTACAAATAATTAAGTTGATTTTGTTCCTGTATCTCTAATTATGTCAATTTTAATTCATATATATATATATATATATATATATATATATATATATATATAACATTTCTCCAATATATATTATTTATGTTATATGGTGTGTGCATGATTTATTTTGACATCAAAATACCTCTTAGTTTTGAATAGAGTAAGCAACTGATCACATGTCATTATTTGTTTTTCAAATGTTATAAAAAAATAAAAAACCTCATTTTTAGTGATTTTACCACAAAATACTTAGATATTTATTATTCTCATTTTAATAATTACGTATCTAATGCATGTAACTTAAAAATATTTTTTCCTACAAACATATTTCCAATTGATTTTTTTTATTATTCTAAATATATTTCATATTAATAAAACAATATCAATGATTATTACATGGATTTTTTAAAATAAGGCTTGTTTTTTAAATCATATGAGTCTTCAGTTTTTATTTTTAGATTAACATGGGTGTTCAGACTAACTTGTGCGCACCTCAACTAATAAGAATCAATGATTATTACATGGATTTCCTAAAATAAGAATCATACGCATGGTTTTCAGACTCGGCCCGGTGGCTGGCCTGGTAATAATCATGGTTTTCATACGCATGATTATTACATGGATTTCCTAAAATAAGAGTTTCGGGTTTTGACTCGGTCATCGGTTCACTCGGGTCAATTCTTTTTTTTAAATCAAAACAACGTTGTTTTAGTAAAAAAAAAAAAAGACACAAAAATCAACGAGTTACAACCGGGTTTTTGATCGGATCTTATTGGATTATACCGAATTTTTTTATTATTATTTTTTTTCAACTCAATCTAACTCCAGTTTCAAGTCAATCGGGCTGGATTTCAAAACTAACAATGTTACGAGTCTTTTGCTACTTTTATATATTAATGGTGCAAGGGCCGCACAAAGAGGCTCCATTGATGGAAGAACCATCCAATAAATGTCATTCAGTCCCTTCCAAACAATAAGATACATGTGTTGTTTTTTTTTATTTGTATATTACATCTCGATGCGTTGATGTGGTCTCACAAGCAAGAGAAATTAATGGATTTTTTAATTAAAATACTTGAGTGAAAACTTGTTGCAATATAATTGTTTCATTGTTTTTATTTATGCAATAAAAGATCAATGCTATGAGTTTTAAATTAAGTTTTATATTGCATGTTTTTTCAAAGTATAAATAGAAAGAAAAACACGGAAAGGTATCAAAGATTAGTTCAATTTTTATTATAAAGTCCCTTAAGATATTGAAAATTTTATGATAGTACATGAATTGAATTATATTTTTATTTGCATCCTTACAATCTATTAGTATTGATATCTGAGAAATATATATATATATAAACAAATAAAAAAAATTACGAGCAAAGAGAAAATAAAAAATCAAGCGAGTTAAGTGTAAAAACTTAAAGAGAAAAAAGGAAAATAGAAGATTAAAATATAATTGATAAAAAATATATATGGGATTTTCATCAAATCTTAGATATGACAACTTAAATTTGAAAATTTTTGATTCCTGGAACATCTTGGTGACTTATCTTGATTCTGGGATTATTTTGATGTATTATGTTGGGTTATTTCTGAAAATTATAACGGGTAGTTTTTGTATCAATACTTTCTTTCTTGTTAGTTTAAGCTAAAGTCAAAAGGAAAATATATGGTGTCTTTGCTTAATTTGGGTTATTTGAGTGTTATTTCATTAGTTTTCTTATTCTCTTTTTTTTTTTCGTGTCTTCATATCGTTAATATTTCACACAAATTTATTTTGCTATTCGTGATTTCGTATTTATAGTTTCATATTGATAGTTTTTGGCTTTTTATTACTTCTTGAGTCTATATATTATTTTGGATTATACTACCAAGTGGTTAATTTTTCTACTTTTTTGTGAATTAGTTCCTTAAAGAACTATTTTTTTTAGATTGAGTAGTAAAAGACGAAAGGTGAGCTTGTTATAGTGAAAAGTCAAGAATTTAAATGAAAAACAAAATGAGTGACATGTATTAAGTGTAAACACGTGAGGAAGTATATGGAAATATATTTTTCTTGCTATTGACATGTTTTTTTAAGATCTTAATGATGTCAATCAAAAGTGGATCATCACCACTAAATGATAGGAATAATCTAGAATGGGGTTATTTGGCTATTCAACAATAATTGGAGATGATGAACACGAGAGATTTGGAGAGGTTATGAATGACATGAGTGGATTGAAAATTAAATTAGCTAGCCTTTGAGATGAACTATTTTGTAGAGCTCCCGAGAGCAAAAGATTTGTAAGACGAGTTATTTCACCTTCAAATGAGTTTATAGCAGAAAAAAGAATAAAAATAGGAATTTGATGGTTTTGATCATGAACATGGTACTACGTTTCATCAGCATAAGACTCACAGACATACAGGGGTTTGGCCATATGAGAGCAAAACAAACAATATTCCATGGAGATGACTCAAGTTTCATAACTAGTAGTACCAGGCTGAGTAGACTAGAGTGTTTTGGTAAGTTAACACAATTAAAAAAGATATTTTGTAAAGTAACAGTTAGAAAAATATTGAGAGATCTAATACAGTTGAGAGTGTTATAGATGGTATCTGTGACTCTCCTCTAACAAACTCATCTTGAGGCAATCTATTTTGCCATAACTCTCTACTCAAGAAAATAGCAATTCACACAATTCAAATAACCAGTTTTCCAGTATCAAAATACAATTCACATAAGTAGCACATAACATATTCAGTCGTAAATAACAAATTTAAATAGACGATTAACACAATACAATATTTTATTAAAAATTAAATTAACTATACATCTATTCATAAATTCTCATAACATATAATAACATGTAACTATATCTAATAATCTCCTCAGCTCGTAGAAGGACCTAGAGTACTCGTTGACGAGCCTGGAGCATTACACCAACTCGTCCAACTCGAGGACGTGTTTGTAATATCCATGTAAGTGTGAGAAGGACCAATATCATCCCAGCTCATGGATGAACCTAGGTCACTCGTGGACGAGCTTGGGATGCTCGTGGACGGACCAACATCCTCAACACTCTCACAGTAAGCAATCTCATCTTTCGCTAGTGTTGTTTCAAGACGCTTAACCTCCCCAACCTCTTGAAGTCCATCACGATATAAATTGAGCGAAGTGTTGACCACAATATGTCCAATCTCATTGACACCTTCACGAATAGTTGTTGTTGCTTTCTAAGCTTCCTATACCAAGTAATTAATCTATATACATACATTAAAAACCAATTACTAGTCATCATCCATAATAAAATTAATCTGGTATTTAATAATTGTAAAAAAATATTGTATACCAATCGAATCTGTTTTAGATATTGGGGGGCATAATGCATCGGATTGCATAGACGTCTCGGAAAACATGACCAAATTAGTGTAATGAAACACCTTGTAATAGACATATACCATGTCATGTAAGTATCTATATCAATCGTCAGATGTCACTCCTTGAAAACACAATCTCTCCTAGCATCCTAGAGATCAAGGTAAGATACATGAATTACCAACCAATTCCCCTTGCGCTTACCCTGGCGATTAATATTGTGTAGCTTGTCTCCAATATCAATATAATTTGGTCGCTTACCCTTGCGATTAATATTGTCTAGCTTGTCTCCAATATCAATATAATTTGGTATATCAATATAATTCCTCGTCTAGGTCTCCTATTCAAGTAGAGATCCAACATATTAATCTCATTAATCCTCGCAAACCCAAACATTGAATTCACACTCCCATCACTACATATTGGTACACCAACGTAACGAGTTTGACTAACCCCGGTTTACAACATTCTCTAAGTAATTTCAACTTCTGTTTCAAACATATTCCATCCAAGTAGATTATATAACATTCTCGATAATTTGTTAAGGAACATGTATTATGTAGTAGTTAGGAATTCATGACTTCCTCTATTATAAGTGATATCATTGTCAGTATTGATAATGATACAACCATGAAAGTATAATATTCCTAAATTATCAGATATTTTGTCAAACAATACAACAAAACATAAATTAATCGGCGAACACCTACATTAATCAAATTCTGCTACCATAACAAATTATCAATCATATTCAAGTATTTAATAGCTAGTATTATCATTTTACATGTAATTCAGTATAATTCATAATTTAATATAAATCAACATTAACTCTCCCATTACGTAACTTTTTTAATTCACAATCAACAATAACAAAAAAACATTGATTATCTAACAAAATAACCTAACTATCAACTAAAAATATATCTAATTAACATAATTCATAATTTAACCTAAATCAACACTAATATTTCAAACACATAATTTTGTTAATTCACAAATAACGACAACCTAAAATAATTGATTATTTAACAAAACAACATGATTAAATATAATTAACAACTTAAATTACATCCAATTAACCTAACTCCTAATTTAAAACCCTAACATTTATTAAAATCAAATTAATAGTAATTAAACATATATTACGTGGCTATTTTAGTCCGAAAAGTGAGGACCCGCCATTGGTAAAGAGAGAAAGAGTGAGGTTGCCACAGGTATACCGAGAAAGAGAAAAAGAGATGGGTGATGTAGAGAGAGGTGAGTGTTTTAGTGCTACTGAGAGAGTTTTTTTTATGGTGGGGAGGGAGAAATACAGGTAGTGGTGAGAGGAGATGAGTAGTGGCTGTGAGACATGAAAGAGAGGGGGAGAAAAGGAGGAAGAATCAGGTCTTACAATTCAAATGATGTCATTTGCGACTTGTTAAAGTGTACTAATTTTCCAATTATTTTTTCAATTGTATTATTTTATTATTTTTTTACTATGCCAAAAAAATATAAAAACTCGAGTGAACTTCTTAGAGTCAATTTAGATACAAGCATCCACTGATCCTCGCATAAGATTGCGATGGACAACCTTTTCCTGTTGAGCTTACAGGGTCCGCACATGAAAGTCGACGGCGGCACTTCACTTCACCCAGTTGCATATGACTCAGAACGCAGCTTATTACTGTACCATTGCACCATGCGCGTACGCTGGCCAAGCACATATGAACAACACGAACGGATTTATATCATTACAGGAGTTTGATTCCAAAGGATCCACCACATCACTGATGTACCAAAACGTTGGGGAATTCCCAGAGGCATTTTACTAGCCCAGCAATTACAAGACGCATTCTTTGAAATATGCCTGCATTACTCTACTCGAAAACACCTGCCTCGACAGCTTATAGTCGTCTCATACAAGGAATAACAGGGGAGGATCTGTCACGAGCATCATCTGTTACTACCATTTTCCTGTCAACAAACAATTCGAAATGACAACTGCACCAATACCAAGAAGCAAAATCAGAAAACAAGAGGGGGGGGGAAAAGAGCGAGGTGGACGAAGAAGATCACGATGTTGCAAATATCTAATGGCATTTTAAAACTGTGCCGGCTTAAAATCTCTTTATATACAAACAGCCGTGACGGTGGCACTCATAAACAAAGAGCTCAGAAAAGTTAAAAGGGGAAAAATTATTAGTAAATCCTGTGTGGGTTTATGAACAGATGGAAATTGATTCTCCTATGAAGCCCATGGAAGACCATCATTATGTATGAGGCACATATACCACGTCCATGTGGGGCACAATGTGTACACAGTGAGAGTCACCATAGCACTATTTATCTGGAAGGCCCCTAAAGAGGAGCAGTGAAGTATTCACATGACACCTTTCAGGCACAAGTTGCTCAGTTTTTGAAACAGGTTTTACAGTTTGTTCCTAGTCTGGGAATGGGAATGAGAGGGAGAGGGAAAGGGAAGCAGAGACACCATCTTCTTCTTCCTTGTTCATTACCTTGTCTGGAGGCTTGTTCTGGATATGATTTTTTTCAGCCATTCCAAAGAAAGGCAGGATTCGCTTGTTTGGGGATTTCGTCTCAGCTCCTAAGGCAAGCTCAAGATTTGGAATCCCATCACGAACTCGATCCTCATCATTTGATGAGTTCCAGGGCATGAAGATAGCAGGCAACCGACTATCCTTGACATGATGTGAATCCACGGGAAAGAAGTACCTTTCACTAGTTCCCAGGCCCTCCAAGATTACCTTTTCAGCAGATGCTTTGTCATAGCTCCTCTCCTCCACGGAGGAGCTGGAACCCAAATCACATGTCTGTGAAGTAAAACTACCGCTCAAAGAATTTTCCTCTCTTGAACCACTACCCCCATATAGCCCACTAAAACCCGTCTTCAGCTTCTTACTGATGCTCTCTCCATCCACCAACGTATTATTATTATCTGCCTTGTTCCACGGAGCCTTTTGAGTCATGCTACTCGAAATCAGAGGTGCAGTATCTGACAAATACAAAAATGGTCGTTTCCTTGGACCTTTCCCTGAGAAAGTCTCCACATCTATATTCACGTTATCTTCATTCAAGTCCCTTTCAACTATAATATTATCTTTGTCACTGAATGTTCTATCAACTATTTTATCCTCACCAAAAATCCTCCTGCAGCCTGAATTTTGACTACCAACACCAAAAATCTTGAAGGGCATATCTTCTCCAAGACATGAAGCACCTTCATGAATTTGTATCTCCTTCACATCAGAGACAGAATTAGTCCGAGTTACCTCAGTACAGGGTTTCGGGTCCACATCCAGACTGCACCTAGGAGGACCAACTTCTTCCTGTAAAAAGAAGGGTCAGTGTTCATTCAATTGTAAAGGAAAGCGAAAAAGAAGTTTGAAACAAGCTTCACCGAAACCCACATATATGAGCAGCACTCAGGAAAACTCACCGAAACCCATACATATAAGCAGCACCCAGGAAAAGAGAAAGAACAAGAACAAAAAATAAAAGTAAATATTTAGGAACATATTTCCAGAGACTTAGTTTGATTTCATTTTTAGAAAACAATTTGTCGACTTTTAAATCCAGCATACATCTTTATGCCAAAATCATTCCTATACAGAAAATTGAGAGAACGTGTTCACTAACTCAGTAAATAGTTTTTGAAAATAGAAACATCAGCCTTGCTTGGATTGTCTTCAAAACAAAGAACGACAGTTTGAATATCAGAACTAAACAACTTTTAAAGTGGAGAATTTGGATAACAACTTTTAGGAATGTAAAATTCAATACAAACACAGACTGAAGACAATGTTGAGATTTCAACGAAGTATTGTGGGGAGAGCAAATAGCATGTTAATCTTGTATGAGAGGTTGTGGGAAGCTGTCTTTAGGAGCACAAAATATCCTGGTCCTTGGGCAATATAACCACATTAAATAACAAAATCATTCATATGCATACCGTCAAGAAAATACAGGTGCAATTATTCAAATTACAATGAAGAAAATATGTCATTCAAAAATCTAATGCTAATATATACAGGAAAAGGAATAGTTTAGGAATAGAAAGAAAAAAAAATCTAAAGCCAAATGCTTTATAGAATTACAATGAATCACAAATGTCGAAACCACATTCAAGCAAGTCATCTGTGCCACCTTTCTGAAGTAGCATGTGTACTAAATGGTCTGACTGGATTGTGGAGATAAAAGAAAACCAGAATGTTGCTGCCAATTAAATTTTTGAATATATGGCAAAACAACAAAGCATGACAAACTTGAGAAATTTACAAGATTACTAAATTGCTGATCAGTGATGGCTAGTGTCACATTAAATAGAAGAAAATCCAAAACTAATCTGTTTATGTGTTGCATCATATGTTTATTGTAGGCATGATAGTGCACCAGACACCGTAGCCATTCCACAAAGACTCCAACATAGATAAAGCCATGGTGTAATATCAACCAAATCAAGTGTTTTGTCATTTGTCATGTGTGAGGAAAAAAAATTACCAGGGAAGGACTGCTGCATCTAGCTTCTGGGCACCATGGGGTACTGCTTCCTCGAATCTTTGTCAACGATCTGGAGTCAACTTTACCATCTTGCTTCTCTAGGTTGGTTTGTGAATTAAATACTTTGTCATCAGAGTTCCCATTTAAGGAAACACTTGGTTTCTCAGGAGCATTTGCTGCAAGATGCACATCAGAAGAACATGGACTGTCACATGCAGATGTATTTTTAACTATACATTCAGGCACACAGAGATTCTCAGATGAAGTCATGACTGCAGCGGGAATGTCTTTGTCCCTGGGCACCCCATTCAAACTGGGCATAACTAACTTCTTGAATGAATCTGAACAATCAGATCTCCTTCCCCTGAACACTCCCCACAAGAAATATAACATGTTCCAGCCTGCAAATAATAATCACAAACTATATTATTTTAATTCCATGACTTTTGAGCATACATGCAAGCTCCTCACAAATTCCTACCAGAAAAGCAGCTAAAGGCTAGCCAGCTGACTTATGCATTATTAGTTAGCATGATAGTGCTTTCAAATTCACTAGGCTATCCCATTTGTTTCTCTTCTTAAAAGGAGAATAATACCTATAACTGACATTTTAAAAGAACTGTCATGCTTCACAAATGACCAGCTAGCAGCAACCTAGTGTATTTTAACTGCTAGCTGATCATTTCTTATGTGCATACAGTTCTTTCATTTTTGCCCATATAACTGTTGGTGCATACATAAAACTGTTGTTTACCTATCTTTACCTCAGATGACAAGTCTTAGACTTCATAAAACTTAAAACAATCAGAACTTTTATGCATCTTCCAACAGGTAATGAGGTGCTATCTTTCTAGAAAACCAAGTAAACAATAACATAAGCAAGTCCCAAAAAATTTATACAATAACATTTACTTAGTCCAGAATAAGTGTCAAATAGGAGTCTGCAACCAATGAAAATCACAGGAAGGTTGGGATAGGGTGCTCCATCAACATCCATGGGGCAATATTTGATGGTATAGGTCTTACAAACATCTCATGGTTTAAAACACAAATGCTATGAGGAAATGATTATGGTGCCATGGAATCAGTGTTTATAAAATGATTTTCAAATAATCTTACGCTGTGAGTTCTCTGGAAGCTGTGTGGATGGGAATATGAAGAATTCAACACCTTCAAATGATCCTTTGAGGGCCAAATCCTTTTTAATCATGTTGTCTAACAATCTCTTGTAGTTCTCATAACTGTATCATGAGCAGTACAAAAAACAATTAGATGAATAGATGAAGTAAAAAACACTCAATCTGAAAAGGCATATTCACCTTTCAAAATTCTTTGCAAAGAAGTAAAGAGCAATATTTTCCTCTTTGGCACCAGTGACAAGGAATTGTCTCGGCCATGTGCTAATGCGAGGTACTTCATCCAACTTAATTTTCTGGGGGAATTTGCTAACCACATCAAGGACTTTAGGAGATGCACAAGTAGATAGATGTGCTTGAATTCCATCATATAAGTCAACAACCTTTTCAGCTCTATGCACTTCAAACACCCCCCTGTATTTACATAACAGAAGCTTACCTACATTGCATTTTTTAAGACATGCAGGAAGGAATGTGGAGGAAAAGGCAATGTCAATGCACACACTTTAAGAAAGACAAACTTACTGCCAGATATATTCATGCTCTGGGATAGCTGACATCTTTGTAAGGACAGACTTCTCTGCTGAAGCATGAACAGACTTTCCCAAATAAGGGGCAATGGAATCTGACCCCACCTTGAAAGGACAAACAGCTTCATTGGAGTGCTCATTAAGCTGCTTCACATTATAAATATTTTTTGATTTGCAGAACTCAGAGGAAGAAGCATGAACAAGCTTTCCCAAGTAAGGGGCAGTAGAATCTGACTCCATCTTTGTAAGGACAGACTTTTCTGCTGAAGCATGAACAGGCTTTCCCAAATAAGGGGTGATAGAATCTGACCCCACCTTGAAAGGACAAACAGCATCATTGGAGTGCTCATTCAGCTGCTTCACATTAGTAATATTTGTTGATTTGCAGAACTCAGAGGAAGAAGCATGAACAGGCTTTCCCAAGTAAGGGGAAGTGGAGTCTGACCCCATCTTTGTAAGGACAGACTTTTCTGCTGAATCATGAACAGGCTTTCCCAAATAAGGGGCAATAGAATCTGACCCCACCTTGAAAGGACATACAGCATCATTGGAGTGCTCATTAAGCTGCTTCACATTATTAATAATTGTCGATTTGCAAAACTCAGAGGAAGAAGCACCGATATTTGCTTGCCCTTCATCTGTTCCTTCACTCAACTTATTTAAAACTGAGAGCTGATCTTGAGAAGCCATCTCGCCACTTTCATCCACATTTGATGAGGACAACCCATCAGATTGATCAATTTCTTTCTTCTTTCTGTATATTCCAGGCTTCTTAAGCATAGCAGCAGCCTCAATTGCAGCTTTCAATTTTCTACCTTTGCTCATCTCCTCTCTAGGAATTCTAGAAGCAGATACATCAGTACCAGAAGCCAAAGGACTAACAACAGTGCAATTTTCTGTAGCATGACAAATTTCCTTGCACTTTTGACAAGGGACATTTTTCAACCCAGTGATACCAGTAGGTCTCAAGCGACTGAGAGAATTTTCCCTAGCCTTTTCACCTTGATTTGATGATTCCCGTGATCGAGGTAGGCCATCTTGCAAATTTTCAGTAGCATTACTGGCAGCATTCCAAGAACTGGATGAGGGTTCATCCTTGGGGCTAATTTGGTTCAATTTTTGTTCCGCAGAATTACTGCTTATTCCATTTTTAGACGAGGCTTGAACTGAATTGGCAAAAATAAAATAGCATCTTAGTTTATCTTACCAAAAAATAAAAAATAAATTAAGTGCATCACAAAATACAATCAGGCAAAACTGACGACATTATATTTTGTCAAGTCTATCAATCATGAAATACCTGAAGTAACTGAAGTATCTGCACCTTTACAACCTACATTGCTAGTTGATCTTGATAGGGTACCCAATTTTCCATTAGATTGTGCGGACTTCAACTCTCTGTTGTTGCCTGTGGATGATGCTATGACACTTTCACCACGAGGAGTGAACCCTTGATCGACCTTAGGTGTTGAAACAACAGCACTACTTGTCATTGAACTACCTGGAGGGCGACCCAATCTCAACATTTTTTTTCTATCAACAGCATCCCAGTCTTTCACTTGTTTCAATCCTCTTGAATCTTGAATGTGAGAGAATTTGGATGAAAGCATTTTAACTTTCAACTCATTAGTGCTGGATCGGCCTGAGCTCGCAGATTTAAATGACATACTTTTCCTCATCATTCTAGCAGCCCCCTCCTTCATATCAAGAGAACTCTCTCTCGCGCCCTTATGCTTTTGAGGAACTTCATCGACAAGTTTCACTTTCATTTTGGAATTTAAGGTGTTGAACGACTTGGACTTCAATAAGGCCCCTGTAGAAAAAAGAAATTGACTTGATGCTTGACATTATAAAACCAAGTTTCTAAGAAATGTTAGAAAGAGCAAAGCTATAGAGTCTGTTCAACTGTCCATATCAATTTTAGGTTAATCTCATTTGAAAACATATTTGGAGGAAACACTTAAGGGGCTAACATTTGAATTAACCCCCATAATGGGGGGTCATAGGTTAACCTAGTGGGGGGAGAGTCTCACCCAATTTGCCACTTACACTTGCACATCATTATTAGGCCACGCCAACAGACATTATTTACAAATAATTTTTAAAATGTTTAATTTAAAATTTATTAGGTCCCACCATTGTACATATTTTTACACCTATCAAACATCATTGACACTTGACCCTTCAACAACTTTTTTACACCATTAATACTTCACCACTTAACACTTGACCTCCAAATTTTTACCCCGAAACAAAAACAACCTTGTATTACGCAGGGTGCGAACATATTAGTTTTTTTTTACACCACTTAATGAATTCTTTATGTATTTAGTTATTATCAGACCAAACATCACATCCTAATTCTCCATCCCTATTTATTACGTGGCAACCACTTTTTGATAGGCATTCCAATTATGTAAACATTTTTGTTCATCAACAACGCAAACAAAAATCTGAATTGAAGATATTGATTATTTAACCTATTGCTGTCCAATGGATCTGAAATTGAAACATAGATCCACATAAATGGGATCCTAAATCTAATGTTGTTTTAATGAAACATAAATTGTGGACTGCATTGAAAGTTGTGAAGTGGTGCAAAACCAAATTGCCAAACATTCAAAACCTCTATACAAAGTACAACGTGAATATGAACAGCAAGGAATATGAGCCAACAAGGTTCTGATTCTTACCCTTGGGAGTTTGAACATGTGGACCATTCACAGAAGGGCGCGCAATTTCCGGAATATCAATATTGGAGCGATTGCCAAAAGATGTTTGATGAGCTATCTTTACTTTTCCCTTATCTAAGCTCTTGAATGAAGTATCCCGAGACACTGCAGCTATTCTGCTAGGACTGCATGACTTGGGTGATGCCAAACTTGATTCAGTTGCCTGCCTTTTGGGTGCTGAAGCCAGCTCCATATGTTCTGCATGTCTCTTGCCAGAGCTCTGAGTACTTGCTACGTTCATCCTTTTTTCCTCAGCATCTGAACATTCAAATTAATTTTGAAAGGATACTAGTATGAAAATGCTTGTGTCCAGGAAGTGGGTTTTTATCACCAAAATAAATGACAATTTGGACTGCTACTTCAGCTTTACCTTGCTTTTGATTTTCAGCTTCCTCAGCCAACTTGCATTCTTCACACAACCAGTCACCTTCAGGAAGTTTCTGAAGCATCTCTCGCATACAATAGCTGATTAGTAGCAATAGCCATGTTAAAATGTGATGTAACAATTGATAGGATAAAAACAAAAATAACCATTTTGGGTTGCCAGCTGAATATATAGACAAAAGTTGTATATTCTTACATGTGTTCTGCACCATCTGCGCACCTACTACATATGGCAAGAAAATCCTCCCGACCTGCATCCCCGCAAATATCACACACTTTTACCTGTTTCATGGAAGCAAATAGTTCAGAAGAGGACAGAGGAGAAACTGCAAGGGCAGAAATTAAGGAGCATACCACAGAGAATAGAAAAAACAGAAAGAAGGCAACACACACATATATGAGATCCAGAGACATACACTGGATGGGAGAAAATACTTTCAGACCACCAGAATGCAAGATGAGTAAATTGAAAAGAGAATGCAAAAACAAGTTCTGTAAACATTCATCAAGCACTCATTAAGCAGATGCATGTACAATCCTTCTTCCTAAACAAGTATATAAAAATTACTCACATCATGTTCCAGAATTTCAGACTCGTCACTCTCATCCCCAGATGCAGATTGCAACATAGGCTCCTGCATATCTGCTAACTCATCTGACTCATTCAACTTCTCTTTTCGTTCAACTTGGTCAGAACATTTAAAACCCTCATCTGCTTGGTCCCCACTATCTTCGTCTGCCTCTAATTCTAATTTTGAATTGATTTTACATGAAACCTTGGAACTATCTGCATTGAGGGTACTTTTACCATTTGCATTGTTATCAGCAATGTTGTGTGCAGCCAAGTTGCCAACACAATCAATATTAGCTGATGCTTCTTTTGACAATGACAGATTGACTTGTTCTGTTGGACATTCAAACCGTTTTCCATGGTCATGTAAAGCTGGATCTTCATCTAAATGTTTACCATTTGAATTAGAGGAAAGGCACTTAGTCTGTACCTTTGGTGAGCTACTGCAAGCATCAACATCATTTGAAGGAGTCTCAAATGAACCTGATTTATGAGAAAATGGTGCCTTTCCAGATCCTTCCACTTCTAAAGCTGAACTGGGCAAACAATTTTTCATGTCTAAATTCTTGTTATAATAACTAACCACTTTGCTTGCATCATTAGCTCTACTAACACATGACATGTTATCATCATGGCCCTCTTCAGATTTAGAATCCACATTGTTCTTTGAGAAAGTTTTCTGATCTGGAAAACTCTCTGCTTTTGGAGAAAACTGATCCTCTGCAACAGCTCTACCAGAGGACATCTTCGGACGCATCTGAGACTCAGCTGACGCATCAGCATCAGATGACTTTCTGTTTACTTTACTTTCTGCATTTTCAGACAGAGAATCATGACTTGAACTGACACTGAGCAGGTTGCTTGCTTCACTGGTGGTATGCTGTAAGCTGTCACGTGCTCTACTTTTAAACGAGACTAAACCATCACCATCATTATTAGAATACTGACTTGATGCAGTTACACGACAGGTTTCATCAGAAAACTCATCACCCTTTGATCCCATACAGGCTAGCTTAAGATGCATACAAGATGAACAGGGAGCAGAGCACACATTACAGGTCCCAGACTCAGTGCTGGTACGAACTTTCCGTCTCATGGAAGGTTTGCCTAATCCTTTTTCAACCTGTGATGATTCCAAGTAAAAATAAAGCAGAATATGAGTAATCAGATAAGAAAAACAAAGCAAGGGTGGGGATTCACACCTTTTTAATGAAGAAACCAAAAAAGGGCACTTTAACTATCCCTCAAATAGTAAATTTCCATGCGCATACATTTAAAAACAAAACCAGACTATATAAGGTTTGCATTTAAGCTAATAAGCACTTTTTCTGTGGTTTTCTTATCATATGTAAGGGCGGGAACTAATTTACTTGCATGCTGCCTGTGGCTGATCGTGCTGTAATAATCATCTTTATCAGCAATCAAGCTTTACTGATACAACAAAAGCAACTGAATTGTGACAGTGCTGCTTAAAGCATGGAATTATTTATATTTGTTGAGTGGTAAGCCATTGTGCTATTAGGATGCTTCCTTCCATAATGAAACACTTCTTCATAAGACAACAACTCATCCAATATGCATTTCAAAAATCCTTTTGTTAACAGATGGTCTTATTGCTTTATCCTCCCCAGGAAACATTTTGAACACCTATCTTCCATGAGAAACAAAAGAACAATAGTTTTTCCACACATTCATGTTTCCTCAAAAATCATATACATCCAATCCCTGTTTTGTATTAAGACAACAGAAGACAAAAGAATGGCAAGCAAAAAGGTAATGGTGGGAAGCTTCAACCAGTCCAAGAGTGACTATTTCTTCAACTGGAATGCTCACTGTCTCCTTAATCAAACTACAAGACTTCTCCCATTGGCCCCTAAGAGAGTTCAAGATTATGCACTTCAAGCATATTGGAAACATTTATTCAAAAAGACAAAAAGAAGGTAGAATTCAATTATCTGAGTTTAAAATAGCCAAGGAGCATCAACTATCACTGTGTCTTTAGGTTGAAACCAAGGGAGAACTATACAACATCACAAGTTTTCTCTGTTGAAAACCAACTTGTACCTAATTAAAACTAAGACAGTATTCCTATGACAGAGAATATTCCATGACAGCTTCATTTTTTACACCCTCGTGAAGGTAACAATGATAAGCAAGTTCCTATCATATGCCGACTGCTCTTCTACAATGCCCAAAGAAGGGAGTAACACAGAAAACAAAATGTATGCCTTGATTATCAAAAGTGCAACCAATTCTGAGAGTACCTTCAATCATTTAACAATGATAAGCAAGCTCCTATCAAATGCCGACTGCTCTTTTACAATGCTCAAGGAAGGGAGCAACACACAGAAAACAAAATGTATGCCTTGATTATCAAAAGTGCAACCCATTCTGAGAGTACCTTCAATCTTTTCTAGGATTTATTCCCTTTACACACAATATAGGTTAGCTCTAGTAGTGAGAGGTTTTGCAACTACCACCTTTATATCTATAGAAATAATAAGATGGAACTGGAAAATACAATGTTGTACTTGCTTGATCACCAGAAATAGACAAAAGACATTGTGCTTGATAAGATCATTCCTTTTAGAAACCCGCTTCCTATCAAGGATAAGCTTACCAACAAGACGTATTGATGTGACAGGAAAAAAAAAGAATAAAAAAATAGATCAAGCAACCCATAACTCCTAACCTAAGAAGGTTGTAAAAGGAATCAACAAGAAAATAAATTGTTATGTAGACAATAGCAAAGAAAGAACAAAATTGAAAAATGTAAAACTTTCACTGTAAAGTAAATGCAACCCAAGCAATATTACTACAGGTGTTCTCTCCTTAGCCCCAAGACGTCTCCAAAAGCTTAGTTTAGCAACGGTGCTCATCATTTGAACAAGTTCATTGGTGAGTATATGAGAGACAGCAATATATGGAATCTTGTAGGACTTCAGAATAATGGTTGAATTCAAAGTTGATTCAGAATACAGCATTTGATAGATTAACCATGTTCCATCAATGGTAATGAGAGTCCACATTCAAGATAATAAAAAGAAATAAAATAAAAACAAAAACACCATGGCTCAAGGAAATATATAAATAACACTTATAGCTAGATTATTATCCAAACACTCCGTTAGAATAACTTCAATGAAAGAAAAGAATCAATGCGTCTTAAATTCTACCGATCCAGATGAGATACCAAATTGCGGAATTCAATTTCATCTATTTATGCTATACATATACATATTTTCATTCATTGGAAGGTGCTCCCAATTAAAGTAAACTCTACGGGGAAAAGGAGTGAAGAAAAGAGCAAACAAGATAAAGAAAAACAGAGCGTAAATTACCCTTTCTCCTCACCATGCACTTCTTCTGAGTTTCGTCTAATGGCCCTTGCCTACGAAAAAGCACCATCGAAACCACAATCGAATCAGCAAAAACCAAGACTTTCCAAACATACGCCAAAAACACAAAGTAAATATAAAAACAATCAATCAATAGAGCAAAAGAAAAAAAACTAATCCACTGAGTAACCCCAAACAATCCAAAATCAATAAGAAACAATCGATTAAACAAAAATTAATAGAGAAAAAGAAAAGAAGCCCTAAAATTAAAATAACATACATGCCTTTGGTTCCCCAATTATGTCCGTCGCATTTTATAGCTCCTGAACGTTGCATCCTCTTCGCTTGGCTGTCATCCCCTTCTTCACTAACACAATCCACCACAATCGAACACCATCAATCCCTAATTTTTCCCTCCAAATTTCACAATAATTCTCACCTATTATTATTATTATTATTATTTCTCTCTTCTGACTTTATTTTTAATATTAAACACACAGAACATAACTACGACAATCAGATTATATATATCTAATCATACAAGAGGATCTAATTAATACACACGAATATCTGCTATTTATTTATTTACTTATTATTATTTTAATTTATTAAAACCCCTCTCTCTCTCTCTCTCTCTCTGATCTGGAAAGAAAATATTGAAATGGTCGGTTTAAATAAATACTAATTAAATCCATAATCAACTTCCTCTCTCTCTCTAAACTCTTGATTGCTTCTCTCCTCTCTCTACGTGTCTGTGTTCTATTGATCTTTTTCTTACACACACAAGGACTGAAGTTATCTTTCTTCCTCTCTCTAGATTTTCTCTCTGTTATTTTTTCCCTTTTTCTCTCTCCGCATTTTCCCCGGAAACAAGTTTTGACTTTTACATTCTTAATATTATTATAATGCAGTCCTTCATATTTATAAATCTATAATTTAACTACTTAATCTTTGGTGGTCATTCTCATATTATATCATATGTTAGTTTTTTCTTAATCTTAAATCTATCATTTAATTATGTGAATACATGTTTCATCAAAGAAACTGATGAACTAAATCATAGCTTTTAAAATATAATAAACCAAGTTATAATTGCGTTAAACTAGCGACTAAAAAATAATTTACTCATAATTTCTTCTTTTTTTTTGTAATCTTGCTTCTTCTTCTTTTTCTTTTAGACGATAGGTTATGTGCTCCATTTAGATTTTAACGGATTTTTATTTTGTTTTTATTCCTTTATGCATTTCATATCTATCCCTATGACACCATGTTTTTAGGATATAAAATTAGAACTCTTCAAAATTAAAGAAAAATAATTGAAAATCGTAGTCACCACCTAACAAAAAAGAACATTAGGGATCCTAATACAAACCACTAGTCTCAGAGATTTCGGTTAAAGATTAGTTATATCTAAGAAAAGATTGACGTTTCTATTATTGCACCTTTTAAATAAGGAAAGATTACATTTATTCTGTATTTTTCTCTTAAATTTATCATTTTAATCGCCA
Source organism: Populus trichocarpa (assembly GCF_000002775.5). NCBI lineage: Eukaryota > Viridiplantae > Streptophyta > Magnoliopsida > Malpighiales > Salicaceae > Populus > Populus trichocarpa. Next base: position 5,807,058 of record NC_037303.2, read on the forward strand.
TTAGATTTTTTTAATTTATTTACAAATCATTCACGATGTTTTTATTTTACATCGATCCCTAAAAATAAAAGACTTACCAAACTTATTTATAAAAATCCAAATCCAATTAAAACTTTTTGGTTTAGCAAAAATTTGAAGAAACATTTATTGATTTACTTGAAATCATTTTTTAAAAAAAGAATTATAAGGCATACATAAGTCCCTAAATTAGGACACTCGTGGGATAAATTAAAATTTTAAATTTGATGATAATATGATAAAATTCATTGTCTTGTTAAAATTATTTTAAAATAAGTTAAAGACAATGTTAGTTTCTAAATTTAAAAGACTCATAATTTGACCACACATGAGAAAATTCAAAATTGATCCCTTTAAAAGAAGACTCGTTTAATTGACCATTTTTAAAATGAGAGTTAGAGCCATGTGTTGGTAAATGTATTGAACGAGTCCTCCGACTTTTGCCTCATAATGTAAATGTATTGTCAAGTGTTCCATAGAGTCCAAGAAGGATGGAGGAAAAATCCTTTTAGTTTTGCAAATAATTTCAATGATATTCATCTGCAGCAACTCCATGTGTTGGACATTTAAACTTGTAGCATTAATGTCCCAAAAACAATATTGACAATTCAGTTAATGACTCTCACAATGGCTTAAGCAAGTAAGGTTGAAAAGCAATTGGAAGAAGTCTTTGCATAAAAACATGACAATCATGACTTTTCATACCTAAAACCTTACATTATGCCTTTTTTTTACACACCGTGAGATGTTTGAAGCATAACCATCAGAAAAAGATAGTTCTTTCATCCATGACAACACTTCTTGTTGTTGTTTCTTGGAGAGATAATAAGTGTCTTTGGGTTTGTAAACCCGACCACTTGCATCATGTTCCAAATGTAAGTTTGGTTTTTTCAATACAACTAAATATCCAACCTAACCTTTAAATTGCCCTTGCTTCTATCAGGATAATCCATTACTGTATAAAAAATATTGTTAAAGAAATTTTTTTCAATGTGCATGACATCAAGATTATGACGAATCAAATTTGTATGCCAATATAGAAGCTCCTAGAAAATGCTTTTCTTCACCCAATTGTGTTTAACACCAAAGCCTGGAATTTTGTCATTATAAGAAGAACTTCTAATATGTCCCTTCGTAAAATTGGACACTTCAAATAACATTTCTGAACCAGATCAACGAGGTAAAGGAGGGAGCCATTTTGTTACTCCTTTCAAAAACTTATATGATTGATATCTATATGGATGATCCATAGGTAGGAATCGTTGATGACAATATAAAAAGATTGTTTTTCCCCCATACTTTAATCTAAAGGCTTTGTTATACTTTATACAATAAAGACAAGACAACTTGCAATGAGTACTCCAACCTGATAATATACTATAAGCTGGAAAATCACTAATGATCCACATCAAAGCTGCCCTTAATTGAAAATTTTCCTTCCTATATATATCATAGGCATTAACACCATCAAGCCATAACTTTTTCAACTCATCAATTAACGGTCGTAGGAAAACATCAACTCCGAATTCTTCGGCCCAAGAATAATCATTGACATAAACATGAATGGTCAGATCATACACTTCCAATGATGCAAATTATAAACAGTCACAATTACTAGTCAACAAGAGTAGACATTTGAAGACATGTCAAATGGACTAAAACCATCAGTGCATAATCCTAACTAAATATTTCGTGGATCGGATACAAAGTCTTGATGGTCTTAATTAAACTTCTTTCATGCCTCCCCGTTAGATGGATGAACCGTAACTCCATCATCTAACTTATAAAAATGATGTCATGTCATATCTTTGGCATGATGTAGAGATATGAATAGCCTCTGAAGTCTTGGTGTCAAGGGAAAGTAGCAGAGTTGTTTCTCTAACTTATTAGAACCTTTACTAGTGGGATTTCTAATTTTGTATCGTAAACTTCCACAAAAGTCACAAATTTTTTTCATTGCATCTACCTCATAGTACAACATACAATAATTAGGACACACATCATATTTATCATAACTAAGTCCAAGTGGCTGCATAAATTTCTTGGCATCATAGAAATTTGAAATCAAATTTTCATTATCAAGCATGCAACTTTTTGTAAATTCAGTAAATTTGTTGAAAGCAGTCTGAGTCAAATTGAGAGTTGACTTCATATTAAGCATTTATATATAAGCAGATAATTTAGATTGCCTGGTACACCCATCCCATAAAGACTCCTCTACAGCTTTAAGTAATTTATAAAATTTATCTACCTTTGGATTCAGAAGTTCCTCTGCTACCATAGGACTAGAAACCATATCATTAGAGTATGCATCACCAACCCCCATTACGTGAAGAACCATATTCCTATATGAATTTTCTTCAAAAACATCATTCATAACATGACTACACCCAATTGATGAATGTCCAATAATTATTGGTTCTGAAACATAAGGCTCTCCATATACAGTTTAATTTTCATAATCAGGTAAAAATCATCTTAAAAACATGTGCTTATAAACATCTTCTTCTATTAAAAACTTTTGATTTTTGCACCTAACACAATGACATCTAATTTTACCTCCAGATACATTTTCATCAATTGAAAATGAAAAATTGATAAATCTTCGTACACCCGCAATAAATTCTGGATAAATATGACCATCCCTACGACGACGATACATCCATGATTGATCTTCCATATTAATCTAATTAACATAATTAAAGCAAAAAAAAATTAGAATATTATTTAATATATTTCTTAATCTATATTTAAAACTTTATATAATAAATTATCAAAATAACTTCATTAATAACTAGCTCATAAGTTATAAAAGGGAAAGATATGAAAACTTGCAATAAAAGAAAAGAGAACAACATTGGAATACTGCAAGAAGTTGAAGTGTAATTAAGTAGTTGGAATTGTGTGAAAAGGGGAAAGATAATATGTTGTTTTAATTGTCCTATGGATTAATAAAATTATGTAGGCAGAATAGCTAGCTAATTAGGATACACCAAGCAATTGCTCTGTTTATTATTTCCCACCATCATTTTTTTTCTTCAGCTTTAGTGATCTAGACTCTTTTATTGAAAAAAATATAATCGTTTGCGTTATCAGTAATATTGTAGAAATGAAGTTTTCATGCAAACATATGCCACAATTATTTTTTTTAACCAACTATTAAATATTTATTTGATTAATAATTTATTACTTAAGATCATCACATTAAACAAAGAAATACTCATAAACTAAAATAAGATTATGCATACTAATCTATGGTCGCTGAACTACACAACATAAATATTACAACTTCTCTTTCAAATAAGTGTAATATATAAAAAAAAAACACTTTGGAGATGAATTACACCATTATTAGCAAACAGAGACCAAGATTTAATGACCATGCAATTTTTCTATAAACCAAGTTATCTTCCAAAATTAATAAAAAGTTTTAAGCTACATTGACAAACCTGGAGGACCTAATATGCACAACAAAAAAACTTGGCAACTCCAAATGCAAATAAGTAATGTGATGTGATGATGGGTTCAACAATCTGAAATTAGAAAAAAAAAATGAGCAAGAATAATAGTGTTAAGAAATTAAAAAAAGTAAATTAGCCTATAATGAGCAAGAATAGCATTGCAAGAGACTCATAAGTTGAATTTCCCAAGTTAAAGTTCCTCATTTAACTTGGGAATTAATTATTTTGATGCCACATGGATTGAATTGATGAAACACTAACATGAATGCAGTAAAAAATTTTCTACAGTTCACATTTCTCGTATTTTTTTTGTTAAATTTCTGTTCACAGTAAAACAACAGTACTAATATGTGTTTTACTCTAAACATTCATTCACCCCCCAAAAAGAAATCACCTTTTCCCAGCTTGGTGATGCGAGGTGTATGTATAGCTAAGAAAAATAAGACATTGCTTATCATGGATGCTTAGAATTCAAAGGGCTATAATCATGAAGTGGGGCTAAAGAGATGGACAGATGTTAGGACATTCCAGCAAACTGGAGCCTTAAGAGATAGGGCTAATTCTATGAGAAATGCCAAGACATGAAGATGACCTTCCGATGCCTTTTTCTCAAGTACGTGTATGCTAATAAGACAGGCTACTGGTTAATCCATGGATGAATGGGTGAAAATGACAATCACAAGGTTTTCTGTTAAAAAAGGGAGCAAAAATAGTCGTCAAGGAGACAAAAGGTTTGACTTTATTTATCTGTAAAGTGGACAATCAAGAGTGCAAATTTTCTGGTCAAAACAGGATGAGAAAGGTAAAAAATTGATGATGAACAATTTCACTCTCTCTGTTCTACTCTGTTTAACACTACTAAACAAGAACATTTTCACCGGAGAGAGGTTGATGCTGAAGAAGATGAGTGAAAATGATGTGGTATGCAAAAAATTGTTAACCAACCAAACACCTTTCACAGCACGCGAGTAAAATCTAAGATCTAACTTTTATTTATGAGCCTGTCACACATTATCCATATTTCTCCTCTGAAAAACCACACACATACACCCAGCAAAACATAAAAATCCAAAACCTCAGAAAAAGCTTCATACCAAACCAAGCAACAATGGAATCATCATAGAACCATGAAGATAAAGAACATTACATTAGGAATTAGAAACATTAGCATGTGATGAAAACCATATTTAACAAATAATTTGCAATAGATCTACTAAATTATTCTATAAAATTAGTTAATAAAACAATATATGTTCTCTCTAAATTACAAACACAATCTCTCAAATATGAGTTTCTGATTATACGTACTATCTTAATTTGTCGCACCATATTTGTTCATTGCACGATGGAATCCTTGGAAGCGCAGATTCACTGAAGAAGAAGTTAAGAAAGTGACAGATGATGTTTTTAAAAAATGACACCTTGGGAGTATATATTCAAGGAGAAGAATTTACAAAAGTGACAAAGATGAGGTTTCTTGAGAAGGAATAGAAAGGGACATATAGGTTAGGGTTCTTTCGGAGAATGAAAGGAATTTATCTCTTGAGATTGGTATTTGCTTGTGTGAGATTTTTTTTTTTGCAAGGTATACATGGACCATATAATTATTAACACATCATTATTGTTTATTGTTTTTTGTATAAAAGTTAAAATGTAATCTTTTTTTTTTAGCAACGAACTTTTCCATTGTAAATTTTGTGCAACCATATTAGCAATGGAAAATCCATTGCTGATTCTTAATATATTAATTTATTTTTTAGTATCTGATTTTGCATTGCTAAATCCGTTGCTAATATTAAAAAATTAATATTTATGTAATTTGTTACTAATCTGTTGCTAAAGTTCCATCTGAATTATTCTGTTGCTAACATCCGATGCTAATGACCTTTTTTTTTTAGTAGTTATTGATCGAAACAAATCAATTTGTGTTGGAAATCTATAGTGTTTGAATTTTAAGCTAAATTTCTAGGATTGAGTTTGTTATTGTAACTGGAAAATTTGGAATTAATTGCTAGGATTTGGGGTTTAATTGTTTGATTCATTTGGGCTTAATATGGTTTATTTGGACTAAATTGAATTAATCAGGTAAAATTGTGAATTAATTGGACTAAAAAGAAAATGGGATTGAAATGAAGTTTAGATAACTATTCGGGCCCCGTTTGTTTACTGGCAAGTAGTTTCCTTTTGAAAAGTGGTTTTTTTGGAAAGTGGATTCTTGAAAATGGAATTATTTTTCGATGTTTGATAGTGTCATGGAAAATAAATTGGAAAACACTTTTCAATGTTTGGTTATGTCATGGAAAATGACCTGAAAAATAACTTATTAATGTTTTTTTTTCAAGTTTATTAAAATAATGAGGAACAAATCTTACAAATTAAAAAGTTGAATGAAAATGAAATTGAAATTGAAAAAAATAATCTAATTTTATAAATTATCTCAAATAAAATAAATAAAATCAAAATAATGGTGATCAAATCTAATAGATAAAAAAAATTGAAAGATGATGAAATAAAAATAATTATTATTATAATTTCATAAATTATTTCAAATAAAATAAGTAACAATCAAAAGAATAAGGACCAAATTTGATAAATAAAACAATTCAATTAAAAAAATGATAAGAGAAAAGCAAATAACAATCATAAAAATGATGACCAAAATTAATATAAAAATCAAATTAAATAAAATTCTAAGGGATAAAATTTTAAAAAATAATTAAAACAAAATATATAGCAATCAAAAGCTTTAGAACTAAATTTGATATAATCAACAAATAATATGATATTCCTAATTTTTTTATAACCTCTGGGAAGTGTTCTCCGCCCAAAATAAAAGGAAAACACTTTCTTGGAAACCAAGCCAAATTTTTCTTTAACTGAAAAGTGTTTTCCATTAATCAGTTTTTCTAATGGCAAACAAACACAAGAAAATTTAGAAAGTGGTTTCCAGAAAACTACTTTTCGTGAAACAAATAGGGCCTCAATTGGTCATTATAACATTTCTGCCTTTTTGCTTTCTCTCTTGTCGTATGAGTGTAATTAAATAAAATAAAAGTTACAAAAAATAATGACATTGATTAGATTTATTGAAAAGAATTAAAAAAATAAAGAATAAGGAAGAAGATATATATTTAGAATAAAATTTAAAAGAGAAGTTTATATATATTTTTGTATATTTTTCTTAATATTTTGAAACAAACACAAGAAAAATTGATTTCAAGCAAATCAGGTCAAGTGATAATTTAGTAGACTTATTTACAAAGTCTTTATCAGCCTCAACTTTCAAGAAACTTGTCCATAATATTGGAACACGTCATCTTAAAAATTTATTATAAGACATGTACTTTTGAGGTGAAGTCAATATAAATTGTACTTTTTTTTCTTTGCTTAGGTTTTTTCCCATTAAAGTTTCCTTTGCAAGGTTTTACCGAGACAATTTGACATTTTTATAAATTCCAAAGCATTCAAATATGAACCTTGAAGTATCTATATAAATCTTTTATTGAATTGAATCTTGAAGTATCTATATAAAACCTTCTATTAAATTCTAAAGTATTCATAATGACACAAGATTGTTATACTTTTTTTTTCTTCGCTGAGGTTTTTTTTTTCCATTAGGTTTTTCTTTGCAAAGTTTTAATAAGACACCGTTTTAGTACATGGTCATTAAAGGAGAAATGTTATAAAATCTATAATTATATATATTGAATGCTATTTAGAATCTCTTAGACTTCATAACTCTTGAATTTAATCTATTGGTTTTCCATGATCCTTGGTTTCTAGTGTCCTTTAATGTTTTTATTTTCTTCTCCTATAAATAGATTACTTGTCTTACATTCTAAATATTAAGAAAAATATTATAAGAACTTCTCCTCTTATCGATAAAAGAAACTCGGGTTATAAAAGTTTAAAATAATTATGTCATTCAAATTAAACTACAATGACTTTATTTTTACATATTTAATTTTATTTTATTACAAGTGTTGTATCTCAATAGACGTCGCTATAATGACCTAATATATATAAAAAAAACTGGAGTCGTCACCTAGCAATTAGAGAAACTAGGGATTCTAAAGGCATGCACTGATTTTAAAAATTCAGGTCAGGGGTTAATTATAATTAAAGGAAGAACAATGTCACTCTTAAAACATTCTTTCTTAGAAAAAATTACCTTTAATATGTGTTTTTCTTAAAATTATCTTTTTTAATTGTCATTAATTATTTTAAATATTCTTTTTTATTATTCTTTTTTTTTTAATTATCTTGTGAAGCAAAAAACAAGTTGACGTCGGTCCCCAAATAGAAGATCTGTTGATTTGATCATTTTAAAAAAACTAGAATTGATTTTTTAACAGAGATTTTGTTTTTATGCCAGTCTCGAGCCCTGTGGTTGCTCATATGATGGCCACTGAAGGCTTATATGATCGTTAACTTCAGAGCCCGTGAGATTAGTCGAGGTACACGCAAGCTGACCTGGACACCCACATTAAACTGAAAAAAAAAAAAAGTTGTAACAACAAGAAAACTATTACACCATCAAAGTACTATATCAAGCATTGATAATCATAATGGGAGGTGGTATCCAGCTTGTTTTGCCGTTGTGACAAGCGTGTGACGTCTTTCACATGGCCATCCCACAAAAAATAACGTCAACACCTTCCCAGCGACTCTAACACTACTAAAAGTCTAAAATTCTTTTTTTTTTTCTAATTAAATTATATCTGAATAATTAACTTATATATTTGTATGTAAAAAAAATTTTACAAGGATTTAAGACAATATTTGTACTTAGCAGATTCAATATATCATGCATTGTCGAAGACGACAAGCAACAATGCTTGTGGTTGGAGATGTATTAATGAGATGCTTCCTTAGCTGTTGTATTATGCCAGACTCCATGCTCGAAGAACCTCATCAAACTCGACAGTTACAGGTGCACCGCCCTCCACCGCTAGGCAAAGAAGAGACCGTGACCTTGTTATAACTCACATCTTCGACGATATAGAGAGTTCGCCGTCATTGCTTGATAATGAAAACCCTCCACCGTACAATTTTGACGTCCACATTGATCGTGCCAGTCTTAATATGGCAAGAGAATGAAAAAAAAAAAAAATCAATATTCGCATAGAAAGCTGACTCACTAACCCTTAATGCGACACCCAAAAACAAAACTAATTAAGATTTATAATTCTTGGGCTGATTTTAAGTCATGAGAAAAATTCAAATCCATGAAAGCAAGAATTACGAAAATACACACCATATTAATATTTACAATGAGATCGGTTGCCCTTAGTGTGACATCCAGAGAAACCCAAGTGGGATTTAATTTTTGGGTGTTTTGTAGTCTATTTTTTTTGCTGGAATTTCAAGCGGGAGAGCTGATTTACGTGGTTGTTAGTAGGGAAGGGCTGCGATGTGATGGATGGTGATGATCGATGGATATGTTCGGGCTGTGGGCTGGAGCTCGACTGGACAGTGATTTAGGGGACATCTGGTCCGATGGAAAGGGAAGTGAGGGGCTGTTGTGAACTGGGTTTTTAGGTGGTAAGGTGGCGATGTGGAGGAAGATTCATGAATGATGATCTCTTGGTATTTGACTAGATTTAATTAATGGCGTAGACTGGTGGTCCATCGAGGTTGTGAGGTTGATTGGTGTGGGCTTGCCGGTCAGGTCTTCTAGGAAAAAGATAGTGGGTCTTTCAGGGAATTTGGTGGTGAGACTGCAGGTCGGCTTTAAGCGATGGAGAAGACGGTAATGGGACACTGGCCTCTTGTTCGGGTTGGCTCGGGTGGGGAAGGATGAATGGGCGGTTGTTTTTGGGTTTTTTTTTTTTTTATGTATAAAATAATACTGGAAAGATTTTTATATGAAGATTTATAATTTAAAAGTTTTATGGTAAGAGATTATTTTATTTTATTTTGAAGGAGCTCTCTTTCTATAATTTTTAATTTTGCTTGAATATTTCTTTTTTTTTTCTCATCAATGTAATATTCCTTTATATTATTTAATTCCTCATTATTTTGGTCCCTCTTTTCTCTAATCTTTTTGTTTTTATTCTTTTTTTTTTATGTTAGAAATAGGGTAAAAAAATGGGATATGACAAAGGTTTGGACCCCTAAATGCCTCCATCACTACTCTAGGGCATAATTAATCATTAACTAAATGATATTAAAGTGAGAACAAACATGTATTTGCACTATCTCATGAAAAATAATTCATATTATCACTTTATATTTTCTATTATCAATCAAACTTTTGATTATAATTGTTGGATTTAGTTTGTGGATTTTATGTATTTTCTTATTCTTCAAGCCTGCCTTTTCAATCTCTTAGTTCATGTGAGAATCTAGCATATTTTAAATTTAGGGGAATTTCTTTAAAGAGTTTGGTGGATGGAATGCATCTCCAATTTCTTAATATTCTAAATTTTACCATATAGTTAAGCCATGAACATGACAACTTTATACAAATATCTATCATTATTCATAACTGGATAACTATGTTTGTTGATTAATTTTATTTATTATTTTATGGTATTTTAAAAGTTCAGAATTCATTTTAATTATTGTAAAATACATCTAATACACAATAAATTTTGCCATTCTATATTGTTCATTTCCTCTACTTTCATTTGAGGATGAAATTGATTAAACAATAACATCTTTTTTATTTTCAAATTTGGTCCATGAACTTTGCTTTCTCTCAATTTCATTCTTTTTTGCAACAGTAATATCAGAACTATCGTTAGATAATTAGGATAGTTGATTGCATGTTTTAATTGTTATTGATGTTAATTTTGAATTTATTTTAGATGTAAAAATTATTTTCTCAATTTTTTTCTCTCTCATGATTTTTCAAAAAAAAAAAAAACTTTGGCTACTATCTAGGCCAGATGTGACTGAATTATTTGAATCCGGTTGGAATCTAGTATTTTGGCTAGAATCTTGTTAAAAAATAAAAACAATGTTTTCCATGGTTACCATGTGTGATGCTGCAAGCAACGCTAAGTGTAAGAGGCAACAACTTATGGATGCTGCCTCTCAGGGGTGGAGCTAGGATTATTTGTTAGGGGTGGCAAAAAATAATATAATAAGATATAATATTTGTTTTAATTTATTGTACATGAGTTGTAAAAAAAAACCTGCATGATTTAGTTTTATTCAAATAACTTATTATAAACATATAATGACCTTTGTATAAGGTAAAAAGGTTTGGAGCAATACCAAATTAAGTCAAAGCAATGAAGTTAATTTCATCTTCATGATGTATCCATCACTTTAATGATGTTGGTCTTTATACCTATAAAATATAAACATACAAAGTATATAAGAAATATTAGCTAAAGCGAAACATTATTTATATTTGATAAACTTTGAAATAAAGTAAAAAATAATAAAGAATGATTCTTATATTTTTATTTTAATTGTGCTCGTCGTTCTTTCATAGAATAGAAATCATCTATTATCATATCAATTGTGAATCTTTCAACAATTTCTTTTTCTATGTAGACAATCAAATAATTTACAAGAAAATCATCCTCCATCCGATTACGAAGTCTTGTTTTAACAATCTTCATCGCTGAGAAAGCTCGTTCAGTAGTTGTTGTCGAAACAAGAAGAGTCAAAATAAGCTGAATCAACCTGTCAACTAGTGGATAAATTGTTGATTTTTCTGTTTCAACCAATCATTGACATAAATCAGCAATCGATGACATGCTCTTTAACTTTGGATGATTGGGTACATCAAGCTCATAATGCTGCAACTGAAGTCTCAAATGAATTTTTTCTTGGTCAGAAAAATCTTGAGGATAGAACTTGTCAACAAGTAAGCATATATCTTCAACATTGAATAGTTTATAGCTATTTCTAGGATCTAAAGCTGTGCTCAACTTAAGAAGCTCGATCGCCTGCTCATTGAATCTATTATTTAGCTCTTGCAATTGTTGATCAATGATAGCTGTAAATATATCAACTCGGTAGTGATGTTCAATTGTTACTGATTTTTCTTTACGGCGAGATCTTCTCACACTAGAAAAACAAGCATTCATATCAGGAACTTCAATGTCTTGATGCTTATAAAATGATGTCACTTCTTCTAAAAGAGTTTTCCAACCATCATCTCTTAACTTCTGAATTAAAGTCTTTGTGGTAGTCACCAAATGCATAGCATTTAAAATGTCTTGAGATTTTTGTTGCAGGGCTAGGCAAAGCATATCAGTAATTCCCACAACATCCTTCATTATATGTAAGATGAATGCAAAATCAAATGACATTAGCAACTTAAATGAAAAAGTCGCATCACCACGTTGAGAATAAGTAGATCCATCTAAAGCAATGTTTTCAAGAACCAAGCAAGTTGCCCCATACATTTTTATCAAACTGCAAATTGATTTGAAGTGCGAACTCCATCTGCTATCTCCAGGTCGTTGCAAACCACCTACTTGATTAACTTCTTTACCCGTTTCAATCTCACCAATATCAACTAAATGTTCAATTGTAGCTGCTTGGAAAGCCCGTAATTCATCATTACGCTTACAAGAAGCACTAACAATGTTAATAATAAAAATCAAATTCTGAAAGAAAGTGTGAACATCAGATATTTCTCTAGCAATAAGAGCCAATTGTAATTGATGAGCTAAGCAATGTACATAATATGCATAAGGGCAATCATTAGTGAATAAAGTTTGCAAACCATTCCACTCTCCACGCATATTACTGGCACTATCATACCCTTGACCCCTAATATTTTGAACATCAAGATTGTGATGAGATAAAACAAAGGAAATCTCTTCTTTAAGAGTTGCAGCAGTTGTATCTTTGACATGAACTATATCCAAAAATCGTTCTCGTATAAATCCACTTCTATCAACAAACCTAATAACAAGGGCCATTTGCTCTCTTCTAGATTCATCTCGAGCTTCATCAACAATTAAACAAAATCTTGCATCACCAATCTCATGACGAATTGAAGACTGAACATTTCTAGCAAAGATATGCAAAATTTCTTTTTGAATTTGATATGAGGTGTATTTAGCATTTTGTGGAGCATTACCCAAAACAAGAGCACCTACTTGTTCATTGTATGATGCTAAAAGTTCCATCATTTCAAGAAAATTACCTCGGTTTTTTTATTCTGGACGTTCATCATGCCCTCTAAAAGCACATGCTTGAAATGTGAGCCAACGAACAATATCTATTGAAGCTTTAATACGCAATCGATTATTCTGAATTTCTTGAGTAGTTTGCCTCTTAATTACCTTCTCAATATGACATGACTGGTTTTTCAAATTTTCCAAGCACCTGGTAGCAAATCTATGAGCTGAATTTGGACATTTTCTCATATGAGTTAAAAAAGCACACCGTTCCCCATCATTAACTTTCTTCCGACAATTAAATCCTTTAACAGTAAATGTGTCTGATCTTGGCTTCCCAGATGGTTTACTTGGAAATAAATAGCAAGGGAAACAAAATGCAATATTTTTCTCTGAATATTCAAGCCACGAATAACTTTGAACCAATGAGACTGAAATCGACGAGGATGTTTTTTACCAGTCAGCAGATATTCAGACATCAAAGGTTGTTATGGCCTCAAATTAATGTATGCCCTTCGAATTTTATTTTGTTGATTAACCGGGTATTCCCAAATTTGAGGATGATTGCTTGGATCTCTAATTAAATGAGCAATGTCGATTCTAGTAAGCGGCTGCTCACTAATCAGTGCAGGTTCTTTATAAACTGAAGCACATTGAGGCTGCTTAACCATAACTTCAACATTACTTGGAGTTGGTTCACTAGGCTGTGAGGTATCAATATATATTTTTTTTTTCAAAAAAAAGAATCAATTCTTCTTATTTTGCTCATGATTCAACCTAAAATCAAAATATATATCGTGAGAAAAAATTGATAATTTTGGTGGCTCTGCTAAAAACAAAACATAAAAAAAAAATCCATGCATAATCAAAACAAACCAATAAAATATATCTAATTAATTAGAAAAAAATCACTATAACAAGAATTCAAAAAACAATTGTTAGAACTAGCAAATTTGAAAAAAATAAGCAAAAATTATAAAATTATAAAAAAATCTCATCAAAGTCTTAATAAACATCTCAAAAAAATAATAATTAAATTTGAGTTATTGATATCCAATTACGTTTTGTTTACGGGAAGATAAATTAAACAACTCTTCTTCAATCTTTCCGCACAAAAATTATGTTTGTGATCTGCATCTTTATTCCTGTTTTTGTGCGTTGCAACTTACAAGTATTTATATTAGGGTTGTACTTTATAGCCTATAGGGAGAGAAAAGACAAAGAAAGACATTGATCACTTTATATTTTTCTTTCTTTCCACGTAGGCACTTTGTAGCCTATTACTTGTAATTCTTTGGAAAAGCCGGATTCTCTCTGTCTTTGATTTTTCATTCCTTACTCCACGTAGGCATTTTTTTTTTATCACTTTGTAGCCTATTACAGTACCTTACATTTAATTACAAAAAAAAAGTCTTGCAGGGGTCCGGGCCCCTGCTTGCCCCCCTTCACTCCGCCCCTGCTGCCTCTAGTGCCTCCCCAATAGCGCCAGGTGTTGCTGGCGTCACTGGGATTCCAGCGTGAGGTAGAAGCTTTGCGCTGAAGGCTACACAGCGCGAGGGGTTGTCCCTCGCGCTACTGGCTAGCAGTGGGCACTCGTGAAATAGAAGAATGATGGGTGATTTGTAATTCTGCCCCTCGTGCATTTTTTTAGGTATAATTACTATTATACCCCAGCCATTTATATTTTATTACAAAAGGGTTTTTGGGTATAATTTATGTATCCCCTGCCTTTTATTCCTTATAATATTTTGGCTTTTAGGATAGAGTTATAATTATGCCCCCTTATATAAAATATTGATTTTGTTTTTAAAAATTAAAACACAAATTAAATTAATTATGGAATTAATTTTCCTAATAGGATTAATATTAAATTAAAATGTTTAATTCACAATTTTTGTGTTTTGTAATATCCTAATTGTATTAGGATTTAATTAAAATGTTTAATTAAATCATGTTTAGAAAAATAATTTTTCTAAAATAAAGAGAGTTTTTTTAAGCCATCAAATTTTATTTAGTTGCTCATAAAATAGTTTAGAATGTTAATAAGAATGTTAATATGATTTATTTTCTTATTAAATTTTGAATTTTTTTTCAAAAAAATTCTATATTAAATAAAATTATTATATTTGAGAAATTTAAAAATTGGATTTGTATTTAATATTTCTAAGTGTTAGAAATATTATTTTAAATTGCATATAAAGCCAATACTTATAATTAAAGCATGCAATAATTTTATTATGCATATTAAAATGTTTTATGCAAGATGGGTGATTATGTACATTAAAGACCAATATGGTTGTGCCATTAAATTTTACTTAATTGCTCATAAAATAGTTTAGAATGTTAATAATAATTTTAATATGATTGATTTTCTTATTAAATTTTGAAAATTGTTTTTTCAAATAAATTCTATATTAAATAAAATTTATTATATTTAGAAAATTTCAAAATTGGATTTTAATTTTATATTTCTAAGTGTTAGAAATATTATTTTAAATTGTATATAAAGCCAATAATTATAATTAAAGCATGCAATAATTTTATTATGCATATTAAAATGTTTTATGCATGATGGATGTTTATATACATTAAAGACCAATGTGATTGTACTCTTTTTTTTTAGTTTAACGTAGGTGTCCGGGCCAGCTTGCACGCACCTCGACTAATCCCACGGGCCCTGAAGTTAACGACCATGTAAGCCTCCAGTGGCGATCATATGAGCAACCACAGGGCTCGAACCTGAGACCACAGAGGGAGCAAACCTCTTGGTCCCAAGCTCTTACCACTGGGTTACCACCTAGATGGTTGTGATTTTACTTTTATTTGATGGTTGAATGGTTGTAATTTTTGTTAAATAGGACTGTATGTCCTGCTTTATCTCTATTTTTTTTCTTCTGGATTGTAATTCTTTTCTCATCTAATTTCCCTCGAATGTAACTCTAGGTTTCTTAATTAATTATGTAAATGTTATGTAATTTAAAATATAGAAATTTAGATAGAAAATTATTATGTAATCCAAGAAAAATAAATAAATGGCGATGAAGGCTACAATAAAGGTGCTTGCAATGGACTTATGAAGACTTGCTATAGCTACCTAGGATTTGACCATCTAATTCCCTTCAATGACTCTAGAGAATTAGGTTAGTATGCCCATAATCATCCAATTAGAATGACATGCTAAGGTGTATGTTCATATAAAAATGGTTATATATGAAATGTATATCTTTGATGTCATGTTATGTATGAGACCTAATTAATTGATAATAAATCCCTTATTAATATATTAAGGACTAGTTGAGAACATGGATATTTTCCTTCCAATTTTATATACATAAAACCAGAGTTTTATTCATGGTTAACTTGTTGAGTCATTTAAGGTTACCGTTAATCAAATATGTTTAATGCTATAAAATTGGGTTTTACTTAACCAACCTATATGATTTGGATGAGTCACTCATGATCATATGAGGTTAGAGGCATGGGTTAGGCAAAACACATTAGATATGTTTAGATAAAGAGTTGTCATCTAACTGATTTAGAAGTCACATAGAGATGTGATTGATAAAATATGCTATCTATCTAATTTAATTTATTTTGATTTGTTGAGTCACTTAAGGTTAGATAAATTAAATGGGATCATAGCCCACTAGGAAAATCTAAGCAAGATTTATTGAATTAACAGGGAGGGATATTAATTTGCAAGAAAATAATGGGAAACCAAATTAGAATTAAAGACCTTATCTAAAATTAGAATTTAAATATGTATGCATGAAACTAATACTCTCTATATTTATATAAATAGGTTGGTAGATCAAAATGAGTAGTAACATATTCATACAAAACATACTTGATACTAACAAATTGATTGAACCAAATTTCTCAGATTGACACCAAAATGTGAGAATTGTTATTAAATAAGTAAAAAGGTTGTATGTTCTAGAAAATCCAATTCTGAATGCCCCTGCTGAGGATGCTGAAGAAGAAGTTATGAATGAATACTAGTGTTATGTTGATATCGATGAACAAATTGTATGTGTGATGTTAGCTAGTATACCATCTGAACTTCAAAGACAACATGAGAATATGGATGCCCATATTATAATTATGCATCTCAAAGAATTGTTTGATGAGGCCAGTAGGACTGAGAGGTATGGGACCTCTAAGGAATTTTTCCACTGTAAGATGACATAAGGTTCTTCAGTGAACACCCATGTTTTGAAAATGATTGGCTATTTTGAGAAATTGGGTCAATTGAGTTTTGTTATGGACCATGAGTTAAGTGTCGACTTGGATTTGCATTCATTACCCTAAAGCTTTTTGCAATTCATTATGAACTATCACATGAACAAGTTAGTTAGTACATTGCTAGAATTGCTTAATATGTTTAAGACTACTGAAGGGGCCCTTAAGAAGGAAAAAAGCCTAGTTCTTCTAGTTCAATATTTTAGAACGTCTAAGATGGATAAGAAGAATAAGGGTATTATCTTTAAAGCAAACAAACATACTGGAAGCATCAAGAAAGACAAGAGCACTTGTCATCATTGTGGCAAGGAAGGACATTGGAGGAGGGATTGCAAGGAATACCTTGCAATCATGAAGACATATAAGCTTAATAAAGCATATACTTCATGTATGTTTATAATTGAAAACTATCTCACTACTTTGCATTGTAGTTCTTAGGTATTGGATATTGAATATGGTTTTTACATTTGCAATTGCATGCAGGAACTAAAGAAAAATAGAAGATTAGTTGAAGGCAAAGTGAATTTACGACTTAGTAATGAAGTAAGAGTTGTTGCATTAGCTGTCAAAACTAGTTATGCATTAGCTGTAGAAACTAGTTATTTTGGTTTGCCTAATGGGCTGATACTAGAACTTTATAATTGTTATTTTGTTCCAGTATTTTAAAACATCGTTTCCATTTTATTATTGAGGACAAATGTTGTTTTTTTATAATAATGAAGTTTTTATGGATCCGGTAATTATACGAATGGTTTGTATGTACCTGAGTTTAAAATGTCCAAGTTCAATATAAATTGCAATAAAATTCAAATACATATTGGAATAAGTATTAAGAAATTTCGATTGGATTGAAGTGGTTAATATTTGACCAATGATTTCAAGGATTATCTAAAAGAGAATCAGATTCTTTACACCTCTTAGAACACTACATCCATATGAAATATATTCTCAATGCTAAAACATTGGGTGTTTAGCCTGAACCTTAAGAAACACAAAATCTCTATAAATTTGGTAAGACATGTCATACATAAATGAGATAAGAACCTCTTATTGAAGTTGTGAATGACATGTTGCTCATAACTGATGAGCCTACTAATTACTTAGAAGTAATATATGATATTTATTCCGAGAAATGACTTGAAGTTATAAACTTCATGTACTAACCAAGTTTGGAACTTGATTGATCTACCTAAAGGGATAAAACCCAATGGATATAAATGGCTCTTAAAAAGAAAGACTAACATGAAAAGTAATGTACAAATGTACAATGCAAGCTTTAAGGAGCGAGAATATCAGATTTTAATGATATAATCAATAGATTTGATTTCATAAAAATATGGATAAACTTTGTGTTCACAAAGGTTAGTGGGAGTGGTGTCGTTTTTCTAATACTATACGTAGATGACATATTATTTTTAAGAAATGATATATCTTTACTTTAATCAGTAAAGTTTTAGCTATCCAATATTTTCTCATAAAGAAATTGGAAGAAAAAACCTATATATTGGATATAAAGATCTATAGAGATGGATCTAAAACGTTGCTTAGATTGTCTCACTCCATACATATAGACTAGATGCTAAAATAGCTTAGCATGTAAGAATCTAAGATTAGATTCTTATCTATTTTGCATGAAACACGTCCCTTCAAAGGCATGTGTTCTAGGACACAGATTGATAGAGATATGATGGCAATTGTATCATATACTTAGTTATAGGATCCATCAATGAAGAAGATAATTTCGAAGTTCAAAATTATTTGAATTAAGATTTTCTCAATGAAATGTTAGAAAAATGGTGAATACCAATCAATATTTGTTTTACTCTAAATGGTAGTGCTCTGAATTGAAAGAGTTCCAAACAAGAGAGTACAACTGATTCTACAACTAAATATGACTATATCTCTATGTTTGAGGAAACAAAGAGGTTGTTTCGATCAAAAAATTTATCAATGAAATAGGTTGGTTCTTAGAATTGTTGATCTAATTGCCTTGTATTGTGATAATAATGGAGTCATTTCATAAGTAAAGGAATCAATGTCTTATCAATGATCCAAATAAGTACTTAAAAAATTCCATTTGATTTGATAAATCAATAAAATAAAAAATGTAAAGATAGAGTGAGTACTCACCAGAGAAAATCTAAAAAATCCTTTTACTAAGTCACTATCCATACAGAAGCATTAATGCTACATGAAGCAATATGATATTAGATACATAAGTGATTGGTCTTAGTGCAAGTGAGAGATTGTTAGTTTAATATGCCTTATAACCAATCAATTGGTTACACATGATATTATTATATTCATGTAAATACATATTTATTATTAATAAATGCTTAATTTATCTTTAATATTCATATAGTTTTAGATTAATGAATCTAATATTTGATTTATGAATCTAGAGTAAAAATAAAGTCCATGAGATAAAAATACTTTGCAAAGAAAATTATAAAGTTTTTATAATTATAGGATTCATATTGCATCAAAGCATTTTTTTCTAAAATGTTCCTAATCGATGCTCTCTTAAATATTGGATATTTATTAGAGTTGTAAAGACTGATACATATTATGTTTTTTTCCATATAAAAGAAAGCAGTTGTTCTCATAAACTGATGTATAAGGGATACCTAAAACTAATATGTAGGTGCTTGTCATAAGACATGTACACTGAATTGATCCACATGAGAATTTCATATGGAGAAATCACTTATGTCTATAAAAAGGCTCACGTGATGATTGTATAAGTGATCCTTAAACTTGAGATCACTAAATTATCTTATATAAAGAATGTTATGCTTTGATCATGTTACGTGTTATCTTATTCGAGACAACGAAGGGGCAGACATTAGGTATAACATGAATTATAAGTGATCAAGAGAGGATTCATCACCCCAGGTGAATTAGAAAAAATGTTTCATTTGTTCTCAAATAGTATTGACTGAGAAATCCTTAGCCAAGATGAAATAAGATTTGAAAAGAGTTTCAAATCTAATTCAAACGATCAATGATTATTATGTAGAGAACAAACATGATTTAACATGGCAGACATACTCCATGCTTTAATGTTAATTTAGAACATTATTTATGAAAATATATTAATTATACTGAAAAACTGGTTACTGAAAGGTTAAGTCAAACTATTAATGACTTTTTTAATATTTAGGGAATCATGACACGTTACTAAACAATGCACTTGATCTTCAAATATAAATTAATCAATTGTTGAATTGATAATAAATTAAATTGTTTAATTTTATTTAATTATAATTATAATTTATATTTGGGCCAATATATTAGGAACCTAATGAGTCACACACATTAAGAACCATTAGTCAGAAATAAAACTGTAATAATTTAATTAAGTATGACTTGATTAAAATATATTTTAGAAATTAAAGACTCAAATATAATTAATACATGAATTATATTTCTAAACCTAGAAAAATTAAGTAAGGACTTGATTAAGTTAATTTCTAAAATTGTCCTGAATTAATATATTGTATTATTCAATGGACAAATTGATATTTTGTCAATTTATAGGGTTTTTCAGATTTTTCTATAAATAGTAAGTCATGCCTTTTATTTTTGATGTAGTTATCTGTTAAACAGAAAAACTACGTAAATCACAGAATAAAGAGCTAGCACTTTAGGATAGCAATCTCTCTCTTTTAAATAGAGATTTCACACTAATAGTTCGTGTGGATTATCGTTGGAAGCCGGACAATTGGATAACTTGTGGTTTGCGATAACACAATCTTTAAAGAATTATTTAAAGCCAAACAAAAGATTATATCTTTAAATAATAAATCTCTAAATAATTTTAGATATGTCTAATAAGATAAGATGATAGAGATTTCCAAGTAATTTTATTTTATTATTTCTACTGCGTATATGATATTCAACAAACCCAACATTTTCTTGCAGTATAGATGGTGGAACTGGAAGCTCTTACCAAGGCAAAAACATGGTCACAAACAGGACACAATCTAAGAATTAAACTCAAATTTTGATATAACTAGATGGCTAACAAGAATGAGAATTTAAGAGCTAGATACACTCAAACACGTTTATATAATTAAATCAACACTGATGACATACAATGTTTCTGCTTCCTCGCTCCTGTGCTACACTTGCTAGAACAAACATGGATACAGACCACCATGTTTCTTCAAAATTGTCCGACTGTTGTGTCAGATTTGCCTACGATATCGAGAAGAAAACAAGAATGTTTACAAGGAATTTCGTGATTCCTGTTCTAGGCCTGGAGAAAAGTAAGGCTTAATTCATCAGCCTTTGAAAAAAGCACACTCTTTACAAGCCCTTTCCCAGCTTCACCTACAGCTAGCCTTTAAGACATCAACGGGGTCTTCTTCCTCACCTCCTTCCTCTCGATCCTGTTTCTGGGAGAAGTAAGCAAAGGGATCAGGTGAATGTATTTGATAAGATTTCTATGCTTCTCCAGAACAGATTATATCATCAGAGGATATTTTGAATTATGACATTCCATTCTAACTCTGAACAAGATCTCTCCCATGTTAGTCCAATGAAATAGTACGATTTTATCAGATCAAGTCCCAATTTTTCCAGTCAAATTAGATTCTATTGATACTTCAACAGCAACCCGCATTGGATTTCAAACAATCCTTAACAAACAAAACGGATAAAATTAAACACCATGTAATAATATTGTAATCTTCCGTATTGACAAAATCTTGCATATTGCAGTTGAAAATGCAGGAGTACGAATCTGTTTTGGGACTGACGTATATGAGAGGAAGGAGGCTGGCTGCGCCATGCGAGAGGGAGGGAGGGCGGCTGTTGGTTGTGCCGTGCGAGAGAAAGGGAAGATTGCACCGCGCGCGAGAGAGGGACGAGGGTGCCTGGTTTTGTGGGGGGGAGAGGGAGGAGGGTGGCTATCTCATTATTGGATGAAAAAGAGAGGGAAAAAACCTCTTTTTTTTTTTCTTTTTTTTTTTTAATGTTGCTTATTGGAATTTTTAATAACATTGTATATTAATAAATAAAACCTTGTTCTAAGGTTTAAACACCTTAGATTTTTTTCATAACTTGAAAATCATTGGATTTAGAATGTAAATAAAATGAAAAAAAAAGAATTGAAATTATGAACTTAATAAAAGAAAAGGAGAAACAATTGTATGAAAGACAAACCACAAGTTATTAATGTGATAATATTTGAAATTCAATCCTCTAATCTGAAAAATAAGGAAAATTTATGTTTTCTTTGATATGATTTTTATAAATTGATTGAAATTATAAAAACTTAAAATATAACTAAAAAAAGATAAATATATTTAAATAGAAACAATTTTAACTCAAATGTAAAACTACTCATAATTAATGATAAATGCAATTTTAGTAATAGAAAAAGAAGAAGGAATAATGTATTACGACCTGTTTGTATTTGCATTTCAAAATCGTTTTTGAAAGAATTTAAATTTTTTTTATTTTTTTCTTTGTTTCATATTAATATTTTTTTGTTGTTTTTGAATTATTTTAATGCACTGATATAAAAAATAATTTTAAAAAAATAAATAAAATATTATTTTAATATATTTTTAAATAAAAAATATTTTAAAAAACACTCATACTCCTATTAAATATATTATTTATAGAAAGAAAGGGCAGATGAGAAGGAGCACGTGCACATCACTACGACGAAGGAAGCAAAAGAAGAGGGCAGATGAGAAGAAGCACTCTCCCTCGACGCATGCTTCCTTCCTTGCTTGCTTCCTTGCCTCTTCGGTCAAAGATGAAAAGAGAGAGAGAAAGAGAGAAAGAAACTGAGGAGAGCAAGTTACAAAGGCAGTGAAACATGAAAAACAAAACGTTAAAAATTAAAACAAAAAACCAACAACGCAACAACAACCTTGGCTTTGCTTTGCTTTTTATTATTTTTATTAATGAAAAACTAATTAATTAATAACATCAATGGATGGATCGATTCCACCATTAGAATTCCTCAAGCCTCTCCCTCTCCCTCTCTAGAGAGAGAAACATTAAAGAACAATACTAATCTTTTTCATGTTTTACCATCATAAACAAAAACCAAAACCAAAACCATGGATGAATAGAAGATAGAGAAAGATATAGCTGCTTTACTTTAAAGAGGAAAAAGAAAATCTGAAGATTTGAGCTTTTCAGAGAGAAAGAAACTACTGCTTCTTTAAACTGATCTGATCGGCTCCAGTTTTATCTCTGCGTGAGAGAGAGAATTCAGCCATTCAAGGTGAGACCCACAAGCAAAGAGACTTCCTTTTTTTTCTTTGTTGAAATGAAATTTATGCTGGTTTGATTTGATGGTGAATTTATATTTTGGTTAAGGATTGATGCCTTTGACTTCATTGCATGATTGGATCTGTATCCTTTCTGGGTTCTTCTTGTCCTTGCATCTCGATTTATCGCATGTTAGATTTGATGTTTCTTTTTGTCTATGTCCAATCTGTTGCCACATGAAGTTGGTGTTATTACTTAGTTGCAATTTATGTTAATTAATTAACAACTTGTTTTGACAGTTTATTGTTTTTTTTCTTTTTTATCTGCTTTAATTGATTGGTGTTGCAGAAGGAAAACCAACCCAGTTCTCTCTCTCTCTCTTTTTTCAAAAAGAAAAAAAGAAAAAGAAGAATGGTTTTTAGAGATGTTATCAAGGAACCAAAGGTGAAGGTGGAAAGGGCAGATTGTGATTCATCTGTTATGGTTGGTTTGCAAAATTGCGTTATTTTGCAGCCTCTCGTGAACGTAGAGCAAGACTTGGGACTTTTCCAGAAGAATTTGCATTTACTGGCTTATTTTCTCTCAGAGAGAAATAATAACCATTCGGAAAATGTTGGTGTTGGTTTGTTGGAAAGAGAGAGTTTGAATTCTGATTATGAACCTATGGATACGGGAGAGAATCGTGATGGGCAAGCTTCCGAAGACAGTCTCTTGCCTGGTCTTTATGATGACGCTGCAATAGATATTTTGGCATGGAGTTGCAGATCGGATTACCCCAATTTTGCTTGTCTGAATAAGAAATTCAAAGCACTGATTGAAAGTGGGTGTTTATATAAAGTGAGGCGGCATCTTGGTGTTACTGAACACTGGATTTATTTAGCTTGTATTTTGATGCCTTGGGAAGCTTTTGATCCTGCAAGGCAGAGATGGATGCGATTACCCAGGATGCCTTGCGACGAATGCTTCACTTATGCCGATAAGGAGTCTCTTGCAGTAGGAACTCAGCTACTTGTTTTTGGGCGTGAGTTGTTAGGATTTGCTGTTTGGATGTATAGCTTGCTTACCCATGACTGGTCCAGATGCCCTCCAATGAACTTACCCCGTTGTTTGTTTGGTTCAAGCAGCCTCGGGGAAATTGCTATTGTTGCTGGAGGAAGCGACAAGAACGGATGTATTATGAGATCTGCTGAGCTTTATAACTCTGAACTGGGTACCTGGGTAACTTTGCCAGATATGAACTTGCCCAGGAAACTGTGTTCTGGCTTTTTTATGGATGGGAAGTTCTATGTCATCGGGGGCATGTCAAGCCAAACTGATTGTTTAAGTTGTGGTGAAGAGTATAACATTGAGACAAGGACATGGAGGAGGATAGAGAACATGTACCCTCTTCCCAGTGCAGGTCATCCTGCCATGCGTTCTCCTCCACTGGTCGCTGTTGTAAATAATCAACTTTATTCCGCTGATCAAGCAACCAATGAGGTAAAGAGCTACAACAAAACTAATAATTCGTGGAGTGTTGTGAAGAGGTTGCCAGTTAGGGCTGACTCTTCTAATGGCTGGGGATTAGCATTTAAAGCATGCGGTACCAGCTTATTGGTGATTGGAGGGCATAGAGGTCCTCAAGGTGAAGTTATTGTGCTACATACTTGGGATCCTCAGGACAGAAGCACAGACAGACCAGAATGGAATGTTCTTGCTGTCAAGGAGCGAGCCGGTGCCTTTGTGGCAAACTGTGCCGTAATGGGATGTTAATGCTCTGCTTCATTCCTATCCTTGGTGCAAAACCTTTGACTTACGGACAAAACCAAATGTTAAATTGATTGGGAAGGTGACACTTGTTTTGTCATTATCATTTTTATCGCGAAGTTTATGATGTTAACCTGTATTTTATTTCTATCTTGATGCATATTGATTTCATGGAACATAAAAGATGGTCGTTATCCTGTTGTGATTCCATTAAAGCAGGACCTTGAGAGGAAGAATTTGAAGGCAGTCCTATGCTTCAGAATTTTTTTATTTGAAGTGGCTGCTCTCAAGACTAAAACCTGGACACGTGATACCATGTGATTGTAAGCCCATAATTATGTATTTGTAACATTCCTGTATTTGAGTTGTTAAAGGTATTCAGATGATCATAACTGACCACACATTGACATTGAAAGTCATATGATATGGTCTAGATCTCATTATGCTCATTTCTGTGGATATTTTTTTGATGTGCTCTGAATTTTGTTAATTCTCACAGTTGATTCTCTTGGTTTTCGTATTTTTCCTTATTCATTTATAATGTAGCAGTAATCCTTATGGTTGTTTCATGCTTTGCATTTGTGGCCATGCTCTTCCGCTGCCCTACACTAAATTTCAGGTTTTGAAGCTCATGCCGTTCCAGCCTCCCTCCGGGGAGAAATTACTTGAAACTTAAGATCTGGGAAAACCTCATTAGGATCTGAACACCCTCTTTCTTGCCTGGTAGAGGTTTAAGGCTTGTTTTATTACAAATCTAGATGATTGGCTTTGGACATGATGCTTCCTGTCTGGTCTCTAAGTAAAGCAGAGTGTAGCTTAAACCTCACTATCTGGTTCCTTGGTTATTTGCTTAGAGATTAGAAAGACACAACGGGTGAGGCTTCTTGATTTTGACTCACAAATGTTCCATGGGAGCATGGACATGGCTTAACTGCTTTGACAAATATGCACAAATTACAGTATGATTCTTTCCATTTTAGATGGGAATCGGTTTATTTTTACAGGAGGAAGGGATGCAGGTCTGCTAACCTTGAAGTTCTGGTGCTCTTCATAATTTTTTAATGCATTTATGCACTATCTAATCTTGAGGCTTGTTTCTTTTGCGACTCTTCCCTCACCAGAGCAAGGTCCTTTCAGTAGGACAGTGATATCTTAGAGGTTCAACGATCCATAAAATGTTTGCCTGAAACTGTTTGAGGAAAGTCAAAGTTCAAATATGTCCTGCATTACATGTTTTTAGGGTTGAGGAAGGTCCCCCCTCCCTCTCAGAAGATAATGATTGGGGTGGTGGTGGGTGGCTGTCTCTGCGTAGAACTCCACTGCCAAATCTGATCTGATGACAGTGGTGGGTGGCTGTCTCTGCGTAAAACTCCACTGCCAAATCTGATCTGATGACACCACCACCCTTTAGATCCTCATTTGCTTTACGTACCAGCCTTTTTCAAAGGAGGTATCAGATGCCGTGACAGAGTCCCTCATTTATTTTGGTTTTAGCTACTTCTGTCAATTCAGTTTTAGCTGGCTGGCCTAAGTTGTTAAGTGGCAAGAAACTGAGTGCGGTGGAATGCTCTTCGCCAACGGTCCTTTGTTAGAGCCGTGAGAATGTTGGAATTGTGATATCTATTACATTTTAAAATATTTTTTTTATTTAAAAATTTATTAAATTAAAAAAAAATCATTTTTAATATTAATGTATTAAAACAATTTAAAAATATTTTAAAAAATTAATATTAAACAAAAATAAATTTAAAATAACACGATGCCCAAACACAGTCTTAAGTTGAATGCCATAATTGAATATATTTTTTTTATTAAAATTTGATTTTTTTTAAAGTAATTTTTTTAATATTTTAGATTGTTTTTAATATGCTCATATTAAAAAAAAATTAAAAATAAAAAAAATATTATTTTAATATATTTTTAAATAAAACTGCAAACTCAATGACTCAAAGATCGGCAGGGACCTATTGTTCAGCCACAAGTTTTTTTTTTTAAAAAAAGTTAGTCATTTTCATTAATCAGACCTTACATAAGCACCATCCTTCACAAAGTTGACTTGCATTACACTTGTATTTTTCCAAAACCCTCTACAGTGGTACAGAGCTGCTGGTGTTGACCTTGTAAGAAAATCTGTGTCTCGAATGTCTTCCAATCTTTTTAACCTGCAACAAGCTGTAAACCGTCACTCTCCTAGTCTTCTTGGAGGAGGAAAACGACATAAATGTCTTTAACGAGGCAAGATGCAGTGAACATAGGAAAGATGGTCAAGCATTTCAAAAGATCTACATACTAAAGCAATCTGAGCATCTCTCCAAAAGGCATCAATGGAATGCAATTTGACCACACAGCCTGAACATTTCGCAATCACCCCGGAAATAATTGTTAAGAAAAGAAAAGGGAAAATTGCATCAACTAATTACGATTAGAAGAGGAAACCAAATTTGGTGAATAATAGAGATACCACTCCATTGGTGATCGTCGCCTTTCTTTTAATGCATTCATACGCACCTTTTCTATGTCAAATTCTTTTTTTAGTTTAGCGTGGGTGTCCGGGCCAACTTGCGCACACCTCAACTAATCCCACGGGCCCTGAAGATTAACGACCATGTAAGCCTCTACTGGCCATCATATTCAAATTCTAATTACACAAGTTGTGGTGCATTGCTAATGCAGAATCCAAGAGACATCCTTGGCTTTTATGCCCTTTAGCAATAAAGCATCAAGGTGGAATCTGCCAGAGTAACCCGCTACCCGTATAATATCTAGCAGCCGATGTCATCTTGACATACCAAACTGCCATATTACAGAACCCAAAGTTTACTGTAGAATCCTGCATGCCAGTCACTACTGCATCAATTTACTATGACTCATCTCTAGGTGTCATTGAAGATCGAACAGTAGAAACTTTTAGAACCACTTCATGCGAACTGCTGAGGTCTACACGTCAAGATATCATCCCACTATGGACCTTTGTTTCTGACACTGTAATGGCCTTTCTGTCGGAAACAGATATCCTCCAAAAATAATCAAAGCACGGTTTTGCCTCGTCTTGCATTTTGGGGCTGTAGGTCCAACACATCGAGATTCTAAAACTATTACTAATCTCTCTTGGTTAGCATGGTGGGAACGAAACCAAGAAAATGGTCGGAGGGTGATTTAAAATCAGGTAGATAACTGATCTAACCTTTGACATAGTGAATAACCGATGGTATGGCTAAATATCCCATTTATGGATGATAAAATCACCAACACAGTAAAATATTCACATAGCAATGGGCATCTGAATTCAGTTTGACTTGTTTCACCATTATCCTATCCAAATCCATTCACTAATTCAAGCACTACTCACATTATCAGAAAATTGAAACAAATTTCAAAAACAGAGCTCACCTCTGTTCCTCAAGTTTGTTTTAGCTTAGGTCATTTTTGTAATCCTCAGGAATACATGAGATACTGAAAGCTAGTGTGCTCATGATAAAGCTGGAGCGAATCCTAGGCAGTTAGCAGTCAGACAACACTCTCTTCCTTTAAACATGAGATGACAGAAAACAATAGATTTGTCCCATGCATTTTGGCATTTTTCAAACTCTTCTCATTGCAAGTCTACTACATAAATCCAATGGCACCAAGCATATGTTATGCATAAATGATCATGACACTACTTGAAGTCCGTAGCTTCATAAATGTCTTGACTGTCAAATTTGTAGTTTCTTAAAAACTGTCATCCAACAATAAACAGTAGGGTTTTAATCAGCTTGATGAGATGAATAACGCAGGATAAAAGAAATGATTGAATTAGCACATACTTACACAAAGTATACATCAATCGATTGGGTGTTTATAAGACTGGCAAGACTTATAATGTGCAGAAAGCAAAAGCAGTGAAAGGAAAGCACTTGCTACAAAGATTGCATCAAAACACCGGTGATAGAAGTCAAACTGAATTTCTCCACCTAGACTTCTGTTATGATTATCCTGCCAAGGGATAACAGTTCAAAAAAATCAAAAATACGATTGAAAGCAGCCCAGTTAAGCAAAGAATAAATAACAAGTAGCCACAAATTAATCTGCATTCTTGTAATCTTTTAGCTTTGCATTTATTAAGAAAGAAGATTGGTTTGGTAAATTTTCAGAAACTAAGAGGATTCGATCATCCAATTCCAAACAAAGTCAAAGATTGTGTGGTTACATGCAGAGCATAACAATTCATAGTACGAAATTTGTGGTAAACTGAAAACAAACAAATCTACATACACATCGATATTGTGCAAGTTAATTAACCAGAGAACAATACTTACTTATATTTTCAAGAGAATGAACAAAAGATCTACACATCTATTAAGAATTTGCTGTCTGAAATACTGGAAAAACTTGCCTAACAGGGTCAGGAATCATCACCTTGCAAAAACAATTGACATTCTAGTCTGGTAACACCATTTTTGTACTTATGTCTGACAATAAATAATCCAGTATTGAGTGCATGTGGTCTTATTTCAGTAACAGTTTTTGTTTTCCCTCTTTCTTCTAAAAATGAAATGCTCAACATGAGGACTTCCCAGAAGCTTCGGAAACAGATGTTATCCCCTAGTTGAACTGAGCCATTAAAAATACATGGGGATTTCAAGATAGCATATTTTAGCAATGCAAGACAATTTCAGCAACAACATTTAAGACATATTTGGGATAAACTAAGGACATTTCAGTATTCAGGAAATTGGGTTATCAAATTGATTTGAAAAGATGCTCAACAGTTTCCTTCACAAATACACAGAAGAGGAAAAAATGCTGAAGACAAGCATGCTGTTAAACAACAGATCATGCACTGCAAATATTCTTCTTCCAACTGCGGGGAAATTGCGACGCGATGCAACTGCAATTTCTACAACTTTCTTTTCATTCTGACAATAGGGATTCAAACAATTTCTGGTTCTACAGAAAGGTGTCCACTTGAAAGCTAAAAATTAATAGCATGTTCAAAGCAATTGTAGAAACATGGATAGAAAATACAAATAGATTGTTGACAAAAATTCATGAGCAGAATCAGTAATTTGACCTTGCATCAAAAACTTCCATACCTGTACTCAGTTGCTAAGCGTTTTCTTATCAGTAGTATAGAAGAGACAAAGTACATTCCCATAATTTCAGACAGGAAAAGTACAGTATTGCTTGAAGATCCACTCCCAACTCTGGAATCCGCAAAGAAGCACTGCATATTGCCAAACACTATACGTTGTTAAGGTAAGCTTCTTACTTCTCACTTGCAATCTATAAAACCATCAGCTTCAAAAGATTTTTACTATAAACTTAGAACAACCCCAGGCATCCATCTGTAGCAGTCATGTCAAAAGACTGCTACTTTAGGCTAGTGAGGACAACCAGTCTAGTTGCTAGTCATTATATATGTTAGAGGATAATATAAATTATATCTTGGGACCTCATCTAAAAACTTAAGTTTTTAGGTTGAATTGGTTCTTTGACATGGTATCAGAGTCTTGATGACCAAGCGGTTACAAGTTCGAATCTCACCATTTCTATTTATTTGATAAAAATCAAGCATAAGGTAATGTGGATCTGTGCAAGTTTCAAGCCCAAAGAGCTTTCACTTAAGGGGGTATGTTAGAGAATAATATAAATCATATATTGGGACCTTACCTAATAACTTAAGCTATTAGGTTGAGATGGTTCTTTGACAATATAATCAACTCTCATAGAGTTTGGAAAGCATTTTGTCATATGAATCCAGCACTCAGCTGGACTAATTAAAGCCATTCATAGATAAGCATGTTTAGCATTGTGACAGTAGTTGCTTTTCAAAGTGTTTTTTCGCTCGGAAATGCATTAAATAATATTTTTTTTATTTTTTTTAAAATCAACATATCAAAATGATTCAAAAACATAAAAAAAAATTATAATAATTTTAAGCAAAAAACAAAATTCAAATTTTTGGCAAACAACATTCTGGTCGCAATGCCAAATACCCCTCTAAGTAATCCAACATGACTCAAATTTGTCCCTCTTTCAGAGATTTCTTGCTGTCCAATGCTTGTTTACTTATCAAATAATAAAAGAAGAAAAAGAAAAAACAAAATACAGGTGCGCCTTGTAAATTTATCTCTTCAAAGAGTCCATGTCCTATTAAAATTAAGTCATGACTAGCAAATAAGAAAAGAAGAATCTCCAATACACAAATTACAAAAAGGAAATTGAAAGTAAAAGATCCTTCAAAAGATTTGTAATAAATCATCGAACTGATATAACAAACAAGATTCCAATGAATAACAGGGAAATGTACTGCACACCATAAATATATATGTAAGACAGCAGCTTCAGCCATGCAATACTTCATACAATTCTTTTGACACAAATATGTATCAGAAGACACTATAAAGACATGCATGCAAAAAATACAATTCTTGTAAATAGAGTATGAAAATCAGAGTAATTTTACACATGCAAGTAATCACATAAATAACTTTAGTTGAGGGTCAAGCAGCATTCACGTCACATGAATATGGCTTTTTCTAAAATAATCTAAAGCATCCACTGCGAGCAAACCGTTTATATGTGGAAGGCACCAATAATCTTTGAGTCTTGTGAGGAGGTATACTGGGAAAACAATCAAACCAATTCTCGTCATTTTAAAACCAAGCAATTTACTTTAAATTACTGTCTTGTATTGCCACACTTTGTCAACAACCTGTAAGTTCACCTTATCATTCTCGCTTCAGTTAATTCCAATAGAAAAACATGTTTTTAAGTGCCTAACACCCTACCATAAAACTGACCTTTTTGGCAAAGCATCACGGCCACAACAGACCCAACTGTTGATAGATCAACTTTGTGGTTCTGTCTAGTTAGAATTTGACTTAACTAACTATATTTATTGAGTTGACGCAGTTGTGGTCCTCTGGAGCTTTGACTTATGACATCTCGAGGAAACAAAATTTTGTTATGAGAGCGGCTTTGATGTGGACTATCAATGATTTCCCAGCTTATGGAATGGTTTCTGGTTGGAGCACGCATGGAAAGCTAGCATGTCCATACTGTATGGAGAACAACAAGGCATTCACGCTAACAAACGGGGGTAAAGCTTCTTTTTTTGACTGTCATCGTCGTTTCTTGCCACATAACCACAGGTACAGAAATAACAAAAAGGATTTCTTTGTTGGCAGAGTTGAAAATGATGTTGCACCCCCGCGTCTTTCCGGTGAAGAATTGTTTGCTGTTGTGTCAGAGTACGGTGAAATGGTGTTTGGTCTCCAATCAGGTAAGCAGAAGTTTCCTGGTTTTAGTTTGACCCATAATTGGGTGAAGCGAAGTATATTTTGGGAGCTTCCTTATTGGAAGACCAATCTTCTCCGCCATAACCTTGACGTCATGCACATTGAAAAGAACGTGTTTGAGAACATTTTCAACACCGTCATGGATGTGAAGGGGAAGACAAAGGACAACATCAAGGCTAGATTGGATGTAGCGTTGTTCTGTAACCATAAAAATATGGAGTTGGTTTGTGATGGGTCACGGGTCGCAAAACCAAGAGCAAGCTTCGTGCTAGAGAAAAACGCACAACTACTAGTCTACAAATGGCTTAAGAGTCTGCGTTTTCCCGATGGACATGCCTCGAACATAACAAGGCTGGTTAATACGGAGGAATGCAGATTATATGGAATGAAGAGTCATGATTGCCATGTGTTTATGCAAACACTCATCCCATTAGCTTTTCGTGATTTGTTGCCAAAGGGGATATGAGATGCACTAACGGAGATTAGTCATTTCTTCAGAGACATATGCTCCAGCAAGTTGAATGTTGATCACATTGAAAGGCTTGAAAAGAATATCGTCGAGACAATATGCAAACTTGAGATGATATTCCCTCCATCATTTTTTGACTCAATGGAGCATCTACCCGTACATTTACCGTTTGAGATAAAAGTTAGAGGACCGGTCCAGTACAGATGGATGTATCCATTCGAGAGGTTAGATATTACAGTTGCTATGACATTTATAATTAAATGTTTTTATTTTTATTTTAATGTTTTTAATTGATAATTTTATATATATATATATATATATATATATATATATATATATATATATGCAGGTACTTGTTCAATCTTAAAAAAAAGGTTAAGAACAAGGCGCATGTTGAGGTGTCAATATGTGAGGCGTATATTGTTGAGGAGATCTCAACATTTATGTCATACTATTTTGAACCTCATTTGAGAACGAGGATAAACCGTGTTCCACGGCATGATGATGGTGGTGAAGTGCATTCAAGTGGGAACTTGTCAATATTCTCCAATCCTGGACGACCCACACCTAAAAATACCGTGAGGGGAAGATATTTGTCTGAAATAGAGTTCAGACAAGCACACAATTATGTCTTATTTAACTGTGATGAGCTGAGACCTTTTATTAAGTAAGTAGATGTTCGACTTAAACTTTGTCAAGAGTGTACTATTTATGTTTTGTGATACCATACACTCATATAATTTGGAACAACCTTGCAGGCAACATCGACGATACTTACTGTCCAATAACTCACAGCTGACCGAATCCCAGATCTTTCAATTACAAGATGAACAATTTGCCACATGGTTTAGAACACATGTAAGTCCTATCACAAACTCATTATCTCTTGCAATGTAATTAATTGTAGTCAATGTTGCATAATATCTGTTTATTGATTATTGTTGTATTTAATTTACAAGCTAGGTTTATCAAATGGGAGGTAGTGCTGCTATTTCACTGTCTTTACT
This sequence comes from Populus trichocarpa, assembly GCF_000002775.5. Taxonomy (NCBI): domain Eukaryota; kingdom Viridiplantae; phylum Streptophyta; class Magnoliopsida; order Malpighiales; family Salicaceae; genus Populus; species Populus trichocarpa. The sequence continues at coordinate 5,840,610 of NC_037303.2, forward strand.
ATGTCTGGGCCCTGAAAGAAAAGTCAAGTGCTATAATGGATATTTTGTCAATGGATATGTCTTTCATACTGAAGAATACGGGCATGGAAGAAAGACATACAACAGCGGTGTTTGTATTAAGGGATCGACTTCTAGTGAGTTTGAAGTTGACTACTACGGTAGATTGGAAGAGGTCATCGAACTGCAATATCATAGCGAGCAAAATAGAGTGTTTTTATTCAAATGCTATTGGTATGACACAACTGACAGAGGAATCAGAGTAGATCCTCACTATGGTCTCGTTGAAATCAACTCAAAAGCTAGACACCGCAACGTAAACGACGTCTTTGTTTTCGCAAAGCAATGCCAACAAGTTTATTACACATACACCCCTTCCTTTAGAAAGTACTGATCAAGAGTTGATTGGTTATCCGTTTTAAAAACAAAACCCAAGGGTCGTGTCGAGGTTGTTCAGGATGAGAACGAAGACACAAGTGTGATAGATGAAGTCTTTCAAGCTAGTGAGTTGGTTGAACCATACCGAGTTGCTCCGTCGATTGACTTAGAAGAAAATTCGAATTTTCGTGTTTTCAACGATAGTCTTGTTGATGTTGACGCAGAGGAGTTGAATGTTGTTCTGAGCTCTACTAGTGGAAAAAAGAATGTTGTTGAAGAAGATGATAAGGAAATTGAAGAGTGCGATGAAGCTGATGATAACAATTCAATAGAGGACGAAGATGAAAATTCCGACTAACTAAACATGTTATAAAGCCTTATTTTTATATGTAATAATTTGAAACATGAAATATTTATTCTTCTTTAAGGGTCAGCCTTTGTTATTGTGTTGTGTGTTTTGTAAAGTTGCAATTCAAGATTTTTTCACAGGGTTACATACAAAAAACATGAAAAATTTACCATTTCACCGACAGATATACTGACGGCCTATAACCCGTCGGTATTTCACAGAGAGTTGCAAAATATTTACAGGATTTTGCCACATTCACCGACGGCTTTTTCGACGTCAAATACCGACGGAATCACCGACGGATTGTCGCACGCATGTCTGACACGTGTCCGTCTGCGCGAATACCGACGGTATTGCCGACGTATAGTACCGACGGCATTACCGACGGATAACGCATGTCTGACACGTGTCCGTCTGCACCGTTACCGACGACATTTCCGACGTAAAATACCGACGGATCACGCATGTCTGACACGTGTCCGTCTGCACCAGTACCGACGGCCTTTTCCGACGGATCGAAAAGTTTGGCGGGATTTTCGAACTTTTTTGGTGCGCATTTCAATTAATTTTCGACGGAATTACCGACGGAATTTAATTCCACCGACAGCAATTAATTTCTGTCGGAATTTCCGTCGGAAATATTGCTTTATATACCACCCATCCCCCACTTTGTTCATTTTCTCCTCTTCTCCCTTTCTCTTCTCCTCTTCTCCTCTTCTCCCTTTCTCTTCTCCCTTTCTCTTCTTCTCTCGTTTATATTTAGCTTTTAGAAGGATTTTATTGTTTTGGTGGTAGTTTTAAAAGGTATGTATTTTTTTTTCTTTATCTTTGTATTTTTATTTTATTTTAATTATGATTATTTTTTTTGGTGTTCTTTGTTTTGTGTATTGTTTGTAGATAAAATCTTAAATTCAACACATTATTAAGGTAAACATTTTTTATTCCCAAATTTATTTTGAATTGATATAATGTTTTTTAGTTTTGTGTATTGTTTGTTTTGTGTTTATGTTGTGTGTTGTGTAGTGTTTTTTATTTTTTTTATTTTTTTTATTAATTTTAGTTTTTTAGTTGTGATATTATTGTTTGTATTGCTATAATTGTTATTGTTGAATTTTATGTTAAAAATGTTAATTTATATATATAATTGTTATTGTTGATTTATTTTAAAAATGTTAATTTATATATATAGAATTGCATTTAATTAGTTTATCTTAATTTAGGATATTATTTTTTGTATTGCTATAATTGTTATTGTTGAATTTATGTTAAAATTGTTAATTTATATATATAATTGTTATTGTTGATTTATTTTAAAAATGTTAATTTATATATATAGAATTGCATTTAATTAGTTTATCTTAATTTAGGATATTATTTTTTGTATTGCTATAATTGTTATTGTTGAATTTATGTTAAAAATGTAATATTAATCCGTAAATTTGAATGTATGACTTCAATCTAATGTTTGTAACTCTAAGTACCAATTTAACAATGAATGTTCATAGTTGTAATTCTATATGATGTTATTGAATAAAATGTTGTGTTGATGATGATGAGTTGGGTTGAGATCCAGGATGATTGGATCGGGATGTGAAATAAAATTGGAAGTGTAATATGATTTTGTCGACAACTTGGGACCCCCCAGTACAGGGGAGACTCTGTCGAATTTTTTTTTAAATAATCGAAGTTAATTATGTAATTATTCGTATATATTTGTGTAGATGCGTAGAATGAAATCTACAGCACGTCGTCAGAAGACGGTTGCAGCTAGTTCTTCTAGCAGCGAGGAGGACGTATCCTTAGGTGCTGATCACGACGAGGAATCTACGCCAACTTGTGATGCTGCCTCTTCTAGCGTGGTTTCACAGCGCAAAAGCGGTTTGCCTTCACAGCGGGGTCAATTCACCCGCAAGTACCAGGCACAATGGAAGGATGAGCTCTCAATGTAAGTTTGTTTAGGTTTTAGTTTTTTTTTTATATACTTATAACATAATTTATGAACAACTAATTAATATTACTACTTTTATTTAATTTTAGGTTCACAAACATTGAGGCTGCAAGGACTATAACATTGGCGTTTAAATCGTCGATGGAGATTCCATTGTTTCAATGGAGCCAGGTTTCCAAACATCCTGAGTGGAAACCTAATATCGATGCATGGTTTAAGCGATTTCAGGTCGGTGTTAATTTTTAATTTCCAGCTTATTTGTAATAAATGATTTTTATAATTTTATATCTTGTACTATTTTTATTTTATATGAATTATTTATATACACAGAACAAATTTGAGTGGGATAGGGCGGACAACAATGTTGTGAGGAGGGTATGGGAGAATCACGCGGCAACTAGGTAACATCGAAAATAATATTTATTTTTGTTTTATAATTTTATGTTTTAAATTCTAATTTGTTACTATGGAAGTAGGTTGCGTGATTTTTGGTATGACACAAAAAAAAAATCAAAAAGACATGTGAGGGATAACGGTCTTGAAGGATGGAATGAGGTGGCAGTTTGGCAGGAATTCAAACCGCCATTCATCTCGGGGGAAATATGGACGACATATATTGAGCACGTGACCTCAGAGCGGTTCTCACGGCGCTCACAGTCCGGCGCCGACAACCGGAACCGGCAAATTCATGGTTCGGTGACCACGCACACTGGTGGATCTGTCCCATTCAGCGCACATGCAAAGCGGATGGTAAGATTAATTTTAATGAAATATATCGTTAATTAATTTGTCGTTCCTTATAATATATTTAACTTTCAACCTATTTTTTCCTTACAGGTTGCGTCTCTTGGACGTGAACCGAGTCCAATGGAGCTGTTTCTAGAGACGCATGTGCGGAGTCAAGACCGCCAAAAGGGGGTGCAGCAGTTCGTGGACAACCGTGCTCAGCACTTCGTGGTATGTTCGTTCATTCATTTTATTTTGTAAGTTATTATTTTCTTGAATTGCATCTTGAATTGCATTTGATGATTTTTTTACCGATGGAATTTTCAGGAGACCTATAATAGCCGGTTGAGGGAGAGATATGGGGACAATCCGTCGACCCATCCAGATTTCGATCCAGATTTGTGGATGGAGGCGGGATCGTCTGGTGGACCCGATAAAAACAGGGTCTACGGGCTCTCCAACACTACGGCTGACAACTTGCGTTCGACTCGTAGTGTCTCAACTGTTCGAAGCTCTCCATCAGTATCGAACACCCAGTCTGAGGAGTTCATTGCGTTGAAACAACAATATCAACAACTCTCGACGAATTATGATGAGCTCCGTCAAATAGTCATGGAGATGAGATCAAAGATGGGTGACGATACTTGTGCAGCTTCTTTTTGGCCGTATGGTCTCGGGAACAACCAACCTCCTCCTCCTCCTCCAGCTCCGCCGCTATTCTAGTTTAATTTTGTTTTTTAAACACATTAAATTTGTAATGAATATTATTTAACATTACTTTTACATTTTTAATGTTTAATGCATTTTTATTTGTTTATTAAGGTTTTTTACAATTAATAAATTATTTTTTATATATATTTTAAATACCTACCGACGGATATATCCGTCGGTATTTAACAGAGAGTTGCCGAAAAATTACCATCCTTGCCATCATTACCGATGGCATCGCCGACGGATATTATCCGTCGGCGATTACATACCGACGGCATTATCGATGGATAATATCCGTCGGTATTACACAGAGAGTTGGAACAAAATTACCATCCATGCCATCATTACCGACAGATAATTTCCGTCGGTATTACACAGAGAGTTGGAACAAAATTACCATCCATGCCATAATTACCGACGACATTTCCGTCGGTAATGCCGTCGGTAATTACCCTTGAAATTTCAGACGGATTTATTCCGTCGGTAATGTTCCCGCGGGAAACTTTTTTTTTGGCGCGCGCGTATCCGTCTGTAAGACCGTCGGTGTGTCCGTCGGTGGGTGTTTTTTTTATTTGCGACAGACTTCGCGATGGAAAAGGGATTTACCGATGACTGTTATACCGACAGACGTGTTCCGTCGGTATTGTTTTCACCGACGGATTTCATTGTTGTCACCGACGGAATGAGTCCGTCGGTAAAACTGGATAATGCTGTAGTGAATATTGGAACTAAACAATCTGCAGAAGAACCGGGAAATGGAGCTGACTTGGCCAATAATTTTGCATGACTGGTGTTGTAGTTTTTAACATCCCCTCTGAACACCAGCGCCTTTTCTGTTAACCATTCCAAGCTGCTGACAAAAGCTTTCAAATTTATTGCCACTCAAGCTTTTTGTAAACAAATCTGCAACTTGATCTTTTGTGTTAACATGTTTCAAGTCAATTTCTTCTTGCAGAACCTTCTCTCTAATAAAATGATAATGCACTTCTATGTGCTTAGTTCTTGCGTGAAAAACTGGATTTTCAGCCAAACATATTGCTGATTGATTATCACAATACAATGTAACTGCTACCTTTATTGGCTGACATAGATCCTTCAATAATCGTATGAGCCAAGTACTCTCTTGTGCTGCCATTGCTGAAGCTCGGTATTCTGCTTCAGTTGTTGATAAAGACACAGTTGGTTGTCTTTTGCTGCACCAAGAGATTGCTCCCCATCCAAGCATAAAGACATACCCGGTAGTTGAGCGTCGAGTATCATGATCACCTGCATAGTCAGCATCACAAAAACCAACTAGGTTGCATTCTCCATCTTTCTTATACAAAATGCCATAATCGAGTGTGCCCTTCACATATCGTAAAATTCACCGAACTGCTTCTAAATGAAGTTTCTTTGGATTTTGCATGTATCGACTCATCACACCTACTGCATGAGAAATATCTGGTCTACTTAAAGTTAAGTAAATCAAACTGCCTACCAATTGTCGATACATTGTTGCATCTTCTAAATCCTTCCCTTCGAGAGCACAAACTTTTGCATTTGCTTCCATTGGTGTCGAGATTAGTTTGCAATTAACCATTCCAAACTTCTTCAATAAGTCGCTGGAATATCTTTTCTGATGAAGAACCAGCCCTTCATGAGTATAATCAATCTCTAGACCAAGAAAATGCTTGAGTTGCCCGAGCTCTTTCATTTGAAAGCGAACTGACAAATTTTGCTTTATCAGGAGAATTTCTTCTTCATAATCTCCTGTTATGATTAAGTCATCAACATATACTAGCATAATAGCTAGCTTTGTATTAACTGATTTGACAAACACACTACAATCTGCAGATGTCATTGAATAGCCACTATAAGTTAGAAATTTAGCAATTTTACCATACCAGGCTCTTGGTGCTTGTTTTAATCCATAGAGCGCCTTTCGTAACTTACAGACATATTCAGGATGATCTTGACTTTGAAATCCCATCGGTTGGCTCATGTAAATTTCTCGATCCAACTCTCCATGTAAGAACGCATTCTTCACATCCATTTGCCACAGATTCCAACCTTTATTAGCTGCAAGTGCAAGTAAGACTCTGACAGTTGTAATTTTTGCAACTGGACTAAACGTTTCATCATAATCTAGTCCATACTGTTGAGAGAAACCCCGAGCTACCAGAAGTGCTTTGTATCTTTCAATTAATCCATCTGTGCGACGTTTTAGTTTGTAAACCCATTTGCAAGAAATAGGCTTCACATCTCTTGGTTTCGGTACAAGCTCCCAAGTCTGGTTTCGTTCTAAGGCAGCAAATTCATCTTCCATGGCTTTATTCCATTCCAAACTGAGCTGTGCTTCTTCAAATGTCTCCGGCTCTGTTGCGTCTTCTTCTTCTGTTATAGCAGCATTGGCATATTTAGGATTTGGCCTTTTAATTCTTGTTGATCGACTTGGTTCAACTGTTCTGCTAGGCTCTCCTTCTCCTTCTTCACTTGGTTGTTCATACACACCTGTTCGCCATGGACGTTGTGCTGTGTCATCATCTGAAACTTCTCCTGCTCCTAAATCCAGTTGAAGCTGGGCAGACTGCAAAGAATCTGAATCTGGTAACGTCTCCTTTTCTGAGGACCACTATGAGGATGCTTCATCAAACACCACATTACGTGATGTGTAGCACTTCCCAGTTAAAGGATCACAACATTTCCACTCTTTTCTTTGACTGTCATAGCCCACAAAAATACATCTCACAACTTTCTTGTCAATCTTGTTACGTAAATGATCAGGAATAAACACATAGCATACACATCCAAAAACACGAAAATAACTTACTGCAGGTTTCATGTTCCATATTTTTTCAAAGGGTGAAAGGAAACATAACCGTTGCTGAGGAAGCCTGTTGATCACATAAGCAGCTGTTTTCATTGTTTCTGCCCAAAAACGTCCAGGAACATTCTTTGCATGGAGCATACTGCGGCAGAGTTCTGTGAGGTGTCTGTTTTTTCTTTCCGCGACGCCATTCTGTTGTGGAGTGTTGGCACATGTGAATTGATGATGTATTCGATGTTCTAGTAGATAATTAGAGAATTCATTGGATGTGTACTCTCCTCCATTGTCTGTGCGTAAAGAACAAATTTTTTCACCAATCTCTGCTTCTGCTGCACTCTTGAACTCTTGGAATTTTGAGAAGGTTTCAGATTTCTCTTTCTGAAAATAAACCCACACATACCATGAAAAATCATCAATAAAAGTCACCATGTATCGCATTCCACTGATAGAAGCTTGCTTCACAGGTCCAAAAACATCGGAATGGACTAATTTTAGTGGTTTCTTGGCTTTAAACTTGGACTCTGCATACGGCAACTGATGAGCTTTCCCATACTGACATCCTGCACACACTGTGTCTGTTCTTACTTCAAGTTGAGGAAGTCCCTTCAACATCGACTTCTTCATCATTACAGCTAGCTTAGAATAGCTAACATGACTCAAACGTAGATGCCATAAGTCTGATGTCTCGTTCTTTCTGGTCTTATCTATGTATGCAGTTTCTGCAGACATTACATAGACTGACTCTAATCTCTGCCCCTTCATCAATGGTTCTTCTGCAATCTCAAGACTGTGATAGACTCTCACATCTTGTGGACCAAACAAAACAAAATGCCTTGAAGATGTTAATTGTGATACAGAAAGAAGGTTTTTCTTCATACCGGGAACATGGTAGACTTTTTGAAGTGATACGTCATTATCACTGTAATGGTTAGAGACCATTGTATTACCAACATGAGCTATTGGTAATTTTGAGTTGTTGGATGTTACTACTACATGATTTCCCTTGTATTCTGTCAAGTTTTGTAGCTTCTCTTTATCTCCAGTCATATGATTGGAGCAACCGGAATCAACTATCCAATCTTTCTCATAGTTGATTTGATCAGACAGTGTTGCTATAAGGGCTGGCTCATCATACTCAATTTGATCAGACAGTATTGTTGTAAGGGCTCGCTCATCTTCTTCTTCTTCTGTAACAAATAATGCCTCAGCATCTCATTCGTCTTCAATTTTGGAAGTAACAGCATTACTCTCTATGAACTTTGCCTGCAACGTACAAAATTTTGCCATATGACCCTTCTTTCCGCAATTGTAACATTTTCCTTCAAATTTCTTATTGTTACTCTGATTTTTCCAGCCTCCCATTGCACGACTACTTCCTGCACCTTGATGATTCTTCATCTTGTCATTATGCCTTCTAAATCAACCATTTCCATGTTGTTTGAAGTTCCCACTGCCTTTGTGGACGTAGAGTGCTTCCTCTTCACTCCTTAGTGAGGCTCCTCCCATTTGTTTAGCTAAAGCTTCTTGACCAGCAAGCAAATTTTCAAACTCAACAAGTGATGGTTGATTTTGCCATCCCTGTACTATAGTAATGAAACCTCTGTATTCAGATCTCAAACCATGGATAACAATTCTTTTCATCCTGGTTTCCTGAATGGGAGCTTGTGGATCCAACTCAGAAATTTCACGGCATAAGGACTTCACTTTGTGAAAGTACTGAGCAACTGTCATGTTGCGTTGAGTTATTGATTATAACTCACTTTCAAGTAATTGGAGTCTTGTATCATTCTTCTTAGAGAATAGCTTGGCAAATGTATCCCAAGCTTCTTTGGGAGTTTTGACATCCCTTATATGCTCCAACATATCATCGTCAATTGTTGTCTTCAAAGCGAACAGTGCTTTGCCCACTTTTATCTTCCACTTCCTCAACGTACCATTTGTATCTTCTGCTTCTGGTTGTACAGTTTCACTTCCGTTGACAACCTCCCACAAATCTTGACCTTGCATGTAGGACATCATACATGTAGACCAAGTGTTGTAGTTAGTATGGTTGAGTTTTTTAATTCCGCCAATAACTTGCAGATCACCCATTTTACAAACAGAAGAAAGAAAAGACACAATAATACAATGCCCACGATTGTGAGGCTCTGATACCAAACTGTTGAATAAAATGAGAGAAGTTGGAAAAACAGAGAACAAGATGATATTTATTTTGCAGAGCTAAGTTGCCTTATATAGGCAAGTTAGTTACATAAAACTAGGAGCTAACGGTTACATTCATTATTTTAGCCATGAAATCCTAAACAAACTTCTAAGAATAGTAAAGCAATATTGGAACTAAACAATCTGCAGAAGAACCGGGAAATGGAGCTGACTTGGCCAATAATTTTGCATGACTGGTGTTGTAGTTTTTAACAACCCAATCAGCTATGCTGAAGAATAAATTCACCATGAAAGAAAAGACTTAAAGGTTGTTTTTTCATGCTTTTAAAAAGACAAAAGGAAAACTAGGCACCATCAATTTTAGAGAGGAAGATTTCGGGAGAGAGAATAACAATCTTCCATAAACCTCTTGGTGAAACCGTCATGGTTTTGGTAACTTCATGTTTTGGTTTGCTTATAAAAAGCAAGTGCTCTTAAGAATAAAAGGAGCAAATCCATTTTATAGAGAAAAATAAAGTGGAGAAACACAAAATAAAATTACATTAAAAAATAAAGAAAATTATTAAGGTTTGAGAGCAAAAATAAAACAACATTGTGTGTAATGTTGGGAAGAGAAAAAAAAAAGAGGGGGGGCATTCAAGCTAAAGATTAGAATCTGAAAATGAGGAGATAAGAGGCAATAAGCTTTAACAAAGGAATCAACAATGAAGAAAACAACATTGAGTTTAAAAGTTATATATCCACCTTTGATAAGGGGGTATAGCTTAATGAGCACACCCTCATCCTTTTAATTCTTTTCAGGTTCTTGTTTGAATGTTTATTGTGTATATATATTATGATTAGTTATAGTTTAATGGACAATATTTATGTTTAAATGTATCTAATCATGTTTTGAACTAATATGCGTGTTTTGGAATAATATGTTCAAGATGGTATTAAATGCATGGTTTGATGATTTGAGATTATTAATGTAATAATGATAGCATGTTTAATTATTAGTTTTGATACTTTGAAGTCTTGATTGATTATTTGGATTTGTTTTGATTTAAATAATGGATGTTTAATTTGCTAAGACTATAATCTTAATTTGTTCTTTGACATGATATTAGGTTTATTCAAACTTTTATACATGTTAAAGATGATGAAAAATAAATGTTAAAACTTATTTAATATTGTTAAAGGATCTTAGAATGTATTTCTGATTTTTTATTGATAAAATGGATGAATTTGTGGTTCTTTTACCTATTTTCTTTTAGTTTGAATGTTTTAGTAGGTTAGCATAAGCATGTTCGAAGTAAGTTTGATAGCATAAGCTTTTGTGGTTTTAGTCAGTTTATAGGTTTAAGCCCTTTCTGAGTTGTTTTTGGGTTTCTATAGAATTTTTAGGTTTTTTCCCTTTGAATGTTCTTGAGCTTTTTCTGATTTCTCATAGTTTGATTTTATAAAAGCCTTAAGTTGTATGTTATTGTTCTCTGTCTTTTTTTTATCCATTAATTACTTATTTTGGACCAATCAATCCTTGAAAGTTTGAATGTCAAGGTTTATGTTCTTAGTTGTTGGGTTTGATTACAGGCCATTCTTGATTTGTTTTTCTTATCTAATGCATCATTATGCTGTAATATTCCATTCTCCATGTTTTTGTGTGTTTTATTTGACAAAACTTGGTTGAAATTTACAATTTGATTTCTAAGTTCTTCACTTATTCTTTGTAGTCTTGGCGAGATTCAAATGAAAATTTCTTTTGATCTTTATATATGTGTGTGCGCGCGCACATAGTTATAAAATCTGGCCCGGTATTTGACCCGATAAAATGATCGGGTCATGGGTTTAGTGGGTCAACCCGGGTCAAGAACCAAGAAACACATTAATATAGTTGTTTTTACATAAAATAACACATTAACATATATGCTAGCATAATTAACAAGAAAATATCACATTAACATATATACTAACATAATTAATTAGCATCAATAGATTAAAATGTACATTTATCTTCAAATAAACAAACATTTAACATAATTTAAAAATATTAAAGATAAGAATAATAAAATAACCAATTACTCTAAAAATAAATAATTTAACATAATAAATATCATGTTACAACATCCTAACTCAAAATCCATAAAACCGAATAAAACCTTGGTGATGGGTTTACCGTGAATAATTGTACTTATCACAATAATACATCAACCAACACCCATTTCTTAATGCTTTTTTTATTTGAAAATAATATACATCTTCGTATGGGTTGTTAGATGAATAATATTTTTGAAAAGAGAAGGCAGTTCCAAGCACAAAGTGACCTTCCACATTTTCTCCATTTACCTGCATCAAATCTCCCATTCACAGAACAAAAAACAGAGAGTTCTCTCTCATTTATTTCACTATTGTCTTCACACAAGAAGAGGACAATCAATTCGTCTAGCCTTCTCATTTTCGGTCAAACAATAAATGCCCATTCCTCCTCATCCCATACCTATGGTTTCTCTCCATCTCAGTTCCACCATCAACACCACTCGCACAAGGCCATCTTTTACACCAACACCTATCATCAACAACCCCCGTCCATCGATATTCCCAGCAGCACTGTTTCATCTCCTCATCAACAATAGTCGTTGATTACTCCTCCACCGACAACCCTCAAGCTTAGCAAAGAAAGAAATTAGGGCAGAAACTTTAACTTTCCTTTTGCTGCTACTGTTAGTAAAGTTAATATATATATATATATGTCGGGTCTCACCCAAGTTTGCCCGGGTCGACCGGGTCATGGGTCGACCGGGTTTTTGCATTGTCTGGTCTTTTGCCTAACCCAGACCGGTCCAGCTACCGGGTCGACCGGGTCTCAAGTCGACCCGCCGGGCCTGTCCAGGTTTAATAACTGTGTGTATGTGTGATGTTTTTGGGCCTTTTGGGCTTAGAATGGAAAGTCCAACCCACATGACTGGGCTAAGTCCATCAGTGTTAAGGCATATTTGTTTGGTCAAAAATTTTCAAAATAAAAATGTTTTTTTTATTCTTAAAGTGTGTTTGTCAAATATGATTTTAAGAAAATTTTTAAGTCTAAGATTTTTAACTAAGGGCGTGTTTGACAAACACATTCTAGTGATTTTCCAGCAGTGTTTCTTTTTTTTTTAGTGTTTGTCAAACATAATTTTTTTTTAATTAATAAAATTTTATGCCTTTAAAAGATCTATTTGCAATAAAGTTTTTATGGTTCTCATATTTTGCTCTTTATTATTTAATATTTAAAATTGTGATCTACATTTGAGGCGTTTTCCAATATCAAATAAACCGGTTTCTTTCCACAAAAAACCATAATAAGTTTCTTTTTAAAAAAATACATTTAAACATTTTAATTTCATTTGACCAAGTCCCTCAAATAAAAATCATATTTGCATAAAACAAATAAAAAATACATGGAAAGATTTAGCATTTTTTTAAAATATCAAAATTCAAGAAAAATGGTTTTTATATATCTTTGCATATATTTTTGAATTTAATAACAAGTTTATTAAATCCATGAGAACTTAACCTACATTTCAAAAAAATAAAAAAAAATTAACTTGTTTATTTTAATATCAATTAGTATGAACTTATACGTAAGAAGTATTCTTGAATATTAAAAGAAACACAAAAAATTATGTTTGGGCTTTAGAATGGCTAGGCGCGATCTATAAAGGCATGATTCACTCTACTAGAATAGAGTGATGGACATACTTTGACTAATAGACAGACCAATGATTATAAAAACATAATAATATCTTAGTAATCAAACAAATAAATAATGCAACTTACCTTAGATAAAGTGTACTAAAGATAATATTATCCTTCCTATACATATCTAGTCCTCTTTTCTAAACTCTAAAGACCAGTTAGGGTTTCTAGTAATCAAAATACTAAGTAATGACTTCAAACCTTTTTTAACTGATAAAAGACAAGGATTCTTTATTTTTTTCACCCACGTCCGAGAGGACAATCATTACGACACCGCACACGTGCAATAAAGATGATGGTTGGATCTTGTATTAGAGAATAAAGATAGCCCTCTCTCGTTATATTATATTACTAGCTATTTAACATGCCCTCCATCACGGATCATAAAAGTGTTTTCTAAAAAACAAATAAACAAGTATGTAGGTTGTTTTGATGTGTTTTTTTACATAAAAAAATTTAAAGTATAAATTAAAAAATTTAAAGTCACTACATATAAAGCACTATAAATGAAAAAATCATGAAACTCAATTCCCATCAAATCAAATACCAAATGATAAAATCAGGAAAAAAAATTAATTATACAAAAGAATCTAAAATAAAAAATTATAATTATAAGAATGGGAGTGAAAAATAAAATAAAAATAAATTAGAAGGCAACAAAAAATGTTCAATTTGAGGGTTAAATCGAAAAGAAAAATAACTTTAACAAAAAAAAAAGATTAAAAGAATGAGGGTCAAATCAGAAAAAATAGAACAACATATTCTTTGAATGAATAATGAAATTGAAAATCAATAAAACTTTAACAAAAAAATCTAAGAAAAAAATTAGAAATAAAAAAAATAAGGACAAAAAATGAAAAATATAATCTATGACAAATTATAATTGAAAGACTAAATTGAAAACAAACAAAACTTTTATAAAAAGAATTAAAACAAAAATCAAAAATCAAAAAAATAAGGATTAAAATTGAAAAACCAAAAAACAAAGAGGACAACCGCGCGCTTTTTCAGGTTGGAGAGATAAAAAAAGGAAAAAAAAAACGACCATCAACGACAAGCCGCTTGTCATCCGCCATCACGCATCACACCAAGAGAAAGAGGACACGGTGGCGCTTCTAAATATGACAAAAAGGCAAATTCGACCACCAAGTGGTGTCTCACGCACCGCACAAATAGGATGGATGTCACCCACTCGCTGATATATAATGAGGATGCATCAATAATTTTTTTTAATAAAAAATTAATTATCCGACAAAAAAAACACAAAAATCTGGAAATTACAAAACAAAATGTGTGAAAGAACAAAAAAACCTGATCGTTCAAGTTATCTTTGAATTCACGAGTCTAGTTTTTGTTCTGGTTTTTTTTTTTTTTTAATTTCAACTAGATCATACTAAAATAACTCTATTACATTTGATTTGAAACCGGGGATTAGGAGTTTTCAAGTTAACACACCAATCTTTGGTTGAGGATCACCTTTGATCGTGCTTTGTAAATTCTCATTCTGTCCTCTCAGTTTTCTGCAGCAAAATATCCAAGTCTGGAGTCACATAAAGATGGACATCACATAGAAACATCCATGATTATCTTAAAAGAAAAAACCCACCTTGTGGAGAACGAGAACTTGTGGAGAAGCCAGATGAGGCAATTGGAATGGACATCGACAGCTTCGTTGTAGAGAATGAGGTGGAGTTGGATCTATTATCTTTGAGGCCAGACCAAATGTCCTGGTCCTCAGGCCACTCGTCAAAGAAGGGTCGAAGAGACTGCCCTTCGTGTTTCACGGGTTCTCCGGTGGTGAAATCACTACTGAAAAATGAATGCTGGGGATAATCATTCTTCAACGTCGAGTCGTCAGTCGATTTCTCTGTGGGGAATGATGAGCCTCTGGATAGCATCAAAGACCAGGCATTGTCTAGCTGTGAGTCCTTCTGGAGACCCCTTTTGCATCCTGAAGGTTCAGACAAGAAGCTATGCTCGCCACCCTCAGTCTTCAGTCCTTGAAGATACCTATTTTGGCATAATATTAGAACCTTGATAGAAATCTTCTTTCAATATAACCTAGAAAACAATTTCCTCACAAGAACTAAATCACGAGGAGAGTCAGCAATGCTGGCAGATGGGGTGTCAATCATTTATGGAACCTTGAAAATATTGGTCTAGCGAAAACACATGCGACATCTCATAAAAAAATCCTATTCTTTTGTGTTCGGATAATATTAGATTTCCAATTGTGGTCCTGTTTCTCCATATACCTTAATGAACATGATTTACCTATGTCAGGAATCAGCTTCCAAGAGAGTTAATGAATCTACGAACAAAAAGAAAATGGTTTGTGCCATTCAATAATTGTTCCATGGACACAATAGAATAGAAGCTCATTCCATTTGAAGGGGGAGAAAAAAGTATCAGCATCAACAAAGTTAAAGAACAAACCATGATATGGTCCAGAAAGGGATACAGATTAGAAGGATAACAGCAGGAAGTAGAAACTAAGCGAATCTTGGGATCAAAGTAGGAATAGCAGCGTGGTAACTGGTAAGAGTTCATGACACTATAATGCCAGGCATGCTCATAGTTTATTTTATTTATTTTTAATTTAAAATGAAAAGTCTTTCGGAACAAGAAGAAAATAAGAGTAACAGGGAGCAAAAAGAGACAACACCTAGACATGGTACTAGCTTGTCACAAGGAGGGCAACATGTCGTTGGCGGATAGTAAAGAGAGTACATGCACAGGTGTCTTTAAGAATACATGTCCAGGATAAAACTGTAAGGATGTCACCCCACTTTTTATCAGAGGAGATCCCAGGCAGCAGCTAACCATTTTAACATAAATTTCTGCAGAACCCCAAAAGACACCCTCCTATCTTTTACCCTTTCAACGGAAACTCAATGAGATACCAAAAGTTTGCATGCTCAAGACAATTTAGGGGCGTTAGGGTAGCGTTTGTTTTTCATAGTATTTTTTGCTCGGAAATACATCAAAATAATATTTTAAAAAAAACAATTATTTTTAACATCAGTACATTAAAACGATTCAAAAATATAAAAAAAATAATTTTAAACAAAAAAAAAATATCAAATTTCTGAAAAACAAAATTTCAACCGAATTTCCGAACACATACTGGAGTGCTTGTCAGAATTCCCCCATAAACTTAATAGAAGAAAGCAGGCCCAAAGCAAAGAGCAGATTTTGACAGCTATTCTCACAGACACCAGGGCCCAGAAGTCTGCGAGTGGCTAAAATGAAAAGTTTGTGCTGCAAATACACTACCTAGATCACAGGTCTTCCATACATTTTATCAATGGGCCCCTAATTTCACACGGAAACTTGTCTGAACACAAAAAAGGAGCATGAAGCATCTAATAAGAAATCCGCACTTATTGCATACACACACATGAATTGTACTGCAAGCTTTAATCACCAAGCAGAAAGACATGAACATTTCAAAATTAAAAATAAAATAAAAACCCATAAATAAAGCCTGAGCCGTGTAACTATCTTCAGAACCACCAAAATTTGGGTAGAACCAGACAACTCTTTCTCCTCTGAGAATCTCAAGCAATCCCTGGCCATAAAAAAGCTGTAAACTTTTTGTCTCTCTATAATCTTTTCAACCAGAGAGTGAATTAAATTTACAGCCAATTAATTACTGAAGACAATTTCTAATGGCTGTCAGAGTTGTTGGATTAGTTTTCATGGACATAGAACCAAATCAAAGAAGGAGGAAGCCGGACAAACAAAAATAAATGCCATTCTGTACTTCTTCTCCATCCTATTAGACAACAGAGCTCAACTGAAACACGAAAGGTTTTCTCGACATCTCCACTACTCGCATCACCACAGTCCACGAGTAGGGAAAAAGGAATGAAATGTGCTAGGCATAATTACCAAAATCTATACAGTGAAGAACGTATCTGGATTAAATTCTTTTCCCTTTTTTAAATACCATATAACTTGGAATAAGCTTAGCAACTCACTTGGAATAAGCACACAACCAGTAAATAAAAAGTCGATGATACCTGCAATCTTTAGTTGGGATTCCACGGGGAATGCAGTTCATATGATAATGGGATTGGTTAGGTCCAGAACCAGTGCCCTGGGGATTACCATATGTGCGCAGTGGAAGGTTCTGGAAGCTCCCTGTTCCACTGCTGCTTCCTGTTACAGTCAGTGATGTCACAGTGGACGATGACTGTGTCATGGTTTGTGATTCCACAGCCTTTCTTGAACGGTTGCGGCCACGGTGCATGTGGCGCTCACAGTACTTGGAGCCCGGGTATGCATCTTTGGAGCACCTCCACTTCTTGCCGTCGGTCCTCCTGCATTGACCTGGCTCCGGATCCACCTTCTTCCCATAGAAAGTGCAATAGCCCACTGCAAAATCATGCTGAAATTGTTATCACAAACAATTTCATACCAACAACAAGACAAGCAAGAGATACACACTATGCCACAATTCATATAATATACACAGCATTGAGAACATGATAATTCATTATATTAAGAACCGTACAGCCTTTACAATCAGCAGTGTCAGACTTTGTTATAAAATAAGTGATATGGCATCTCTTAATCACCATATCACATGACTAAAGAAGTATGAAAGAGAGAATCAAATCCTTGGAGAAAGCAACGGTCATGGCAAGAAAAGGTTGCATCAATACAACACACAAAACCAATTAGATGATTGACATTACAATTTTATCTCTTCAAGAAATTCTGAAGAAGTGGAAAAATGCCAAATCTTTTGCCCTTGAAAGCTGATATATTGACCAAATAATTAGTAGCCCACAAACCTCGACTGTGATCAAAATGAAAAAAAAAAAAAGGATGTTCCAACAGATTTAAAATCAATTAAAAAGAATAGCCAGCCTTTGAAATCCAAGTCTACCAGATATATATCAACATAGCACTTAGTAATAATAATAACAATGAAGGGAAATACTTCTCCATGATAATCAAGAAAACAACATAACATGTGTAAGCTTGACATTACTTATCCATAACAAGAAAACGTAAACAATTGAAAGCAAAGTTTCAGTGTTTAAACAAGAAGAAGAAGCAGAAGGACAAGGGAAAACAAGGGAAAGGGCGCTCTATACTCGACACGATCCCCTAATCAAATCGAGAAGAAACCCAATGAAGACTCTAAATCAGTAGACAAGAAATGGAAGCTACAGTATATACATAAATGTATATGTGTGAAGGAATATATAGAGCTGGCTTACTGGCGGGATGGTGGAAGAATCTATGAGAAATGGACTCAAAACTCCTCTGAATAGGGAGCACAAGATCAGGAGGAACAGGCAGACCTGCCACCATGTACTTATAGATCAAAGCTTGATGTTCCAGTTCTTGCCATTGCGATACTGTAAATGGCGACCTCATGGTCATCACTCCTGTCCCCATCCCCCCAGATGTCACCCCTGCTGCACCACCACTATTCATATCCACCACCACCACTACCGCTACTAGTATTGGCTACTGATAATACCACTACTGCTGTACTAACTAGTGATCACAATATTAGCAGAAACTAAAAACAAAATGGGGCGCTGAGTGACAGGGATGAGGAGAAACACGGGACACAGATCAAGCCGTGTCTGAACATATATATATATATATATATATATAACAATGAGTGCCCGTGTATATGTGCGCGCGCGCGCGTCACAGTCTCAGTGAATGTGGGGTGGTTGTTGTGTAGAGGAGGGGATCCTGAAGGCCAAGTATGGCAATAATAGTAGTAGGAGTAACTAATGTTGCTCCATATTCAATCAAGGCTGCCTCTGACTCAGTTGTTGGAGCCATGAGGCTACTGTAAGTGATTCTTGTAGTAATTCTCTCTTATGCGAAGGTGATTTCCACGTAGGCAGTGGGACCCAACTGTATATTTCTCTTCTTTTTGGAGAAGTGATGTCTACTGCTTCTCTTTCCCTTGCCAGAACGTAGGTTTGATGGCATGGCATGGCTTTTGGACCCACAATAAGATCTAGTGGTTGGCAAGGCCTCAATTACTTTTTCTTTTATTTTTTTTAATTATTATTTCATGCATATCCGAAATGGAGATAGATAAAAACCTTGTAAAAAATATTTTTATATATTTAGCCAAATTTGGCGGAATGATAAAAACCTTGACTAAATATATAGTTAAAATGGTAGAATATATATATATATATATATATATATATATATATATATATATATATATATATATAAAGCACTGTTAGACTGACAAAAATTTCTATTGATATTTACATTCACAGTTCATCGATATGTATATTACCGACAAGCTCACGGAAAAAAATAGTTCATCAAAAAAAAACTTCATCGATAATTTATGGTTTGTCGATGAGCCTGTCAGTAATAAATATACCAGTGAATTTACAGAAGGATAAAGTGTGCTAAAAAAATTAATTTACCCCCTTCATTCTGTCGGTATCTCCGTCAGTCAATTTAACATATTATCGACAGGAAAACCATATGTAATATCATTGATGTTTTTATTTGTCTATCAATATATTCATCGATAAATATAATATATCATCAATATAATATCATCTGTATTAGTGAGTTAACAATAGCAGCAACATTTCCAATAATTTATATATATATAGAAATTAAAGTTTTCCCTATAAGATTATTCAACAACCAATATTTTCATAACATAGAATTCCATTAGTTATGCAGAAAGATGCCAAGAATGTCCAAAGTCTGATCCAATCCAACATTTTTCTTTTATTGAACTATATGTAATGTCAAACCATGTTCATCCTAGTAGCAACATATTATTTCATCAAATAGGTTAAGCTTTTTCTTAATGATCAATCAATTAAGAAACATTGATCAAAAATATATTCAAGAAATATCCAAATAACTCTTTTTTAAAAGAAAAAAAAATCCAAATGAACGTTTGATACCATTCAGCTCAATCCATTGCAAGGAATATTAATTGAGAGCTCGCTTCCACTTTGCTACACCACTTCTAACTAGTAAGTCAATTCACCTGGATTCTGTATTAATATTTTATGCAATGATCTTGCCAAGAATTCGTGTTAATTAATATAATTATCTTTATTTATATTATTCTCATTATATTTCAACAAAAAGGATATTGACTTCAAAACTTGAGAAAAATCATTTAGATTTGATTTGTTTTATTAATATTGGTGTTCGGGTTAGTTTGCACGCATCTCGACTAACCTCACAAACCCTGAAGTTAACGATCATGTAAGCCTCCGGTGATTTCGAGAGGATTTAAACTCGTGACTATCAAAAAACAAATCAAAAATCTAATCAGTTCAGCTATTTTTTATGGTTTAAATTTGATTATTATACAGTATATAAGGTAGGTATTGATGATAAATTAAAATAAATAAAATAAAAAATCAAAATAGAATAACAAAAACAAAAGAGAAAGGAGAAACATAAAATAAAGTAGAGCATTCGAAAATCTACATCACCAAACAAAATCAACCATCTCGATCTCGTCATTCTCTCACGCTAAAATCAAGAGTATTCCCAGAGAAGTCATATCTTCCTTCTTTTTTCTTAAAGAAAGTGTGTGTGTATATATATATATATATATATATATATATATATATATATATATATATATATATATATATATATAAGTAAAAGATTCCTCGAAACCTTTAGAGCATCTTCAAACGAAGAACCAAATGAAGAGGTAAATTTAAAAAGATGAACTTTTAACTTTTTTTTTTACAACTCCAACGCAGCAAGAAAAAGAATAGCCAAAATAGTTATTCAATACGTGAAAAGTTATTTCTACATGTTTATGTAGAAATATCTAAAATAAAGTTACCGTTGCCAACGGCTATTTTTATAGCCGTTGGTCAACATTTTTTTCTTTTCTTTAAAAACAGAAGGAAAGAAACTTGTTTTTTTTTTAATCTTGTATTGTGCCTCACCTTTCTCTCAAATTTAGAAAAACAAGAATCAATTATTCTTTGTTTAATTAATAACATCGGTTGTGTTAATTAGCTGAAATTAAAAGGTATGTTTGTTTAAAAGTTTTTTCTATTTTCTCTTTAATATCTCTTGATTTTGTAGACCTTTTGTTGTTAATTTGATATTTGTGATGATTTTTATTTCTTTGTTATTTTATGTTTTTGATATGGTTAAGGAAAACAATTTTTTATTTATGTTGTTATCTTTGACAAAATTGAGAGGAAGTAATAACGGTAGCTGATATTAATAAAAATATAGAGTGACATATTTAAAATTTATTTTTGATTGTCTGTTTTAATTTGAGGTTAATTATATTTTGTCTTGTTGAAAATGCAATTAAACCAGTATATCAATCCTCTTTTAGCTCTAAAAAATAGTCAAATTGTAATGTTATAACAAATAGGATGCAATGCTTATTATTAATTCACATGTATGTAAATTACAAAATTGCTAGACATTGAATGTGCGCTTCTTTTACACTCTCTTATAAGGTTTTAACTTGAGTTTTTTTTTTAATGTAGATGGATTCAAATTTTCCAAGCTCTTTCACCAACTTTCTTATGAGTGAGTCAGAAGATATTCTCTCTCAACCAAGTGATTCTAATCAATTAATTGATGACTTAACATACTCGAATTTAAATATTCATACAATAAAAAAATCACAAAGAAGTAAAAACTTCTCACCAGAGGAAGATTGTTTACTTGTCTTTGCATGGCTAAATACAAGCAAAGATCCAATTACAGGAGTTGAACAACAAACAAAACAGTTCTGGGCTCAAGTACATGCTTACTTTGTAGATAATGGAGGAAACTTGAATAATCGTTCCCAAATAAGCATCTCAAATAGATGGCAAGAAATAAATAGAGAAGTCGGTAAATTTGTTGGATTTGTTACTCAAATTCAAAATCGTCAGCAAAGTGGAATGACCAAAGAATTAAGGGTAATTTTAATATTCATTTTCATGTTAAATTGTTTAACATATATTTTAACATTATTTAATTTCTCTAATTTTTTACTTATCAGATTAATAATGCTCGACAAATATATGCTTCTTGCTGTGGCAAATGATTTCAACTAGAACATTGTTGGGTTATCTTAAGAAAAGAACCCAAATGGCAATTTGAGCGTGCAAGTCAACATCAAAGGTCAAACAAGAAACAAAAAAGTCATGTCAATGCAAGTTCGACTTCATCAGCTCCATCTACCCCTGATTTAGTTAGTTTAGGAGAAGACAGTGAACCATTGATTTATCAAGATAGACCAATTGGTCAGAAGGCTGCAAAGGAACGACTTAAACGTAAATAAGGAAAAGATAAAGTTGGGGAAACAACTGTAACAAATCTCTTACAACAATTCAGGGATACTCTAGTTGAAATTGAGGATCAGAAGAAACAAGACAGAAAAATTATGTTAGAGCAACAAGCTATGATGATTCAACAAAGTCAAGAGAAACAAGAATTGGACAGGATTGAGAAAGAAGAACAAATTATGAAAATGAATATTTCTAATTTGGATCCAATTTCTGCAGCGTATTTTCAAAATAGAAAGTTAGAAATTATGCAAAAGAGGGGTTTTAATTTTTAATTAACTAGATTTATTTATTGTTTAATGTAATGTATTTTTAATTAAATATTTAGAAATTTCTTGGTTATTTTAAATATATTGTTATAAAAGTGGTATCAATTCATCATACTTTTTTGAAGTTCTTCTAACACTTAACAACAATAGGTAGGATTAATTAACTTAAAAGATAACAACCATAATGAAAAAAAATTAAAAAACTTGAAAATTATGATGACATAAGAAGTTCAAAGCTAATTATTCTACTCGTTGCCATATTGTTCCCATAAATGTTCAACCAAATCTTCTTGTAGTTGAGAGCTAGTTTCTCTATCCCTAATTCGATTATGAGTTTGAAGAAAATCATGTAGTTCTGGTATTTCACCATGTGACACTGATATAAAAGAATTGACTTCACGTTCATGGTCAAATCCAAGGTTCATTGCTCCTTCATCCTCAATAATCATATTATGCATTATTATGCAAGCTTTCATAATATTTGCAAGCGTTTCTTCATCCCAGTATCGAACAGGTTCACGTACAATTGCAAAACGATATTGGAGCACCCCAAATGCCCGCTCCACATCCTTTCTTGCAGACTCTTATTTACTTGCAAAATATTTTCTCTTTGCTCCTAATGGCCTTGGGATTGTCTTAGCAAAGGTTGACCAATTAGGATAAATCTCATCTGCTAAATAGTATCCCATTGTATATTCATACCCATTAATTGTATAATTGACAAGAGCAATACGACCTTCAGCAAGTGCAGCGAAGATAGGTGACCGATCAAGAACATTAATATTACTTAATGATCCAGGCATTCCAAAAAAGGCATGTTATATCCAAAGATCTTGTGAAGTCACCGCCTCTAGAATTATAGTTGGTTCACGACAATGACCAGTATACATCTCATGCCATGCAATTGGGTATTTCTCTCATTTTCAATGCATATAGTCAATACTCCCTAACATCCCTAGAAATCCACGCTGCTCTCCAATTGATAATAATCGACAAATATCGGCCTCGTTTGGTGCCCTTAGATACCAATCACCAAAAATTTCTACGATTGCTTTGATGAAAGCTCTAAGACTTTCTATCGCGGTGCTTTCTCCAATTTGAAGATATTCATCAGTAAGATCTGCAAGAATACCATATGCAAGTATTATATGAGCTGCAGTTACCTTTTGAAGACAAGATAAACTAAGAACACCAAGAGCATCTGTTCTTTGTTTGAAATATGAATTATGAGCTTCCACTGCATTTGCGATCCAAAGAAAAAGACGACGACTCATCCTAAATCTTCTTCGAAATTGAGTTTCAGTGAATTTAGGATTTTCGGCAAAATAATCATTATATAACCTTAACTAACCTTCCTTTCTATTACGATTGACAATATTGTGACCAAGAATAGAGCCACAATAACCTGTTCTCCGCCCTTGATTATTGGATTCTTCTTCAGCAACCACAGCGGTAGCAACTTGAAAAGCGAACACAGGAGTGTCATCATCAAAATCAAAAGCATCAAAAAAATTAAAATTAGAATGATTCATGATGAATTTTAATGAAATATATTTTTGATTTGAGAGAAAAAAATGGAATGATGAGAAAAAAATGTTAAGGTATATGAGAATATTTATAGATGGATTATTTTTTCAAATTTTGAAATCTTAGAATGTTGACAGTTATTTTTTTAAAATTTAAAATTTTAAAATTTTAAATGTTGCCGGTCATTTTTTCAAAATTTAAAATTTTAAAATTTAAAATGGTGGAGGTCATTTTTTCAAAGCATGAATTTTTTTTAAAAAAAATTGAAAATCAAAATTTAAAATATTAGTGGTTTTTTTCAAAGTTTGAATTTGAATTTACTTTTAAAAAATTAAATTTTTAACAGTAACATATAAAACTGAAAATTAAAAATATTCATATAAATAAATTTTAAGTTTAATTTTAAATTATATCTTTTAACTTTCATATTACTTCATTAATTTTATATTACTTTTATAAATTATTCATATTAATTATATAATTAATAACATCATAATTATATTATATATAAAATATATAAATTAGTTATATAATTATATTAAAATTAATTTAACATGAAATATATTAAAATATTATTAGTTTTTTTAAAAAGTGATTTTATCAATTTAATTTAGAATTTTATATTGTGATCCTCTTATAATTTGTCCCCTCACCCACCTACTGCCACCCCTTTAGCTGACAGCACCCTCACTTGATGGGCTGTATTGGAACTGGGTCCTGCGGTCCCAAGAAAGAGAATAAGAAGACAACCTGCCTGATGAGAAAACCTCTAATTCCCGGTAAACCACCCAGAAACGTACCGGATGTTTGCCGGAATGCAGGTGACATTCGACATAAGGCCCCGATCGAACATTGGCAAACAAAAAGCTCATAAAGAGATGTGGGGTACATAATCTTTTCCTTTTTCTTTTTTTTTATTGATTGTTTTTAAAAATATTCTTCATATATCTAAAACTATGAAAATAATTTCAATAATTTTTTACTTAACTAATCAATTTAATATTTTTTCCTATAAAATCAATTTAAAAATTTAAAAATAGAATTTAACATCATAATTAAAAAAAAAGAAACAAAGAATAGATTCTAAGGCGACTAGTGTTTTTTCTTTTAAATAAAAAGGAGGAGTATTAGGTTATTATATATTTTTTTATTAACAATAAAGAGTTTCCGTCTTCAACCAACAATCAATGTTTTCACCTAGCTAAGATAGGCTATGATATAGTGTATTAAAATAGGGCGAACACAAATTTATTGCTGTAATAATCTAATTTTGAACCCATATATATATAGAATATATCTTTTCAATAAATATAATCAATTTTAATAATTTTGTTACTTTTCATCATTTTTGTTTTGTTTTTGTGTCAAGTTAAATTAGAAATAATCAAAAGTAAATAAAAAAATAAATACAAATAATTGATTTTAACAAGTCGAAGGACTGAGTTGAAAAGGGTAAAAAATTTCAAGAATACAATTAGAGACTTAATTGAAAAGCAATTTGGATTTAATTAAAAGAATTGAAGGACCTGGACAAGAAAGCCAAATCTAGGGGTCCAATCAATCTATTTAGGGATTAAATTGAAGAAAATCCAAAATTAAGACCTTAATGGAATGAAAATTGAAAAATCCAAGACACGGGAACTGGAATGAAAGAAACTTTTAGCCTCTCCCAGAAAAAAAACAGCGTCGTTTTCAAAACTGAAACCTAAAAAGGGGGAGAAGAAGTAGACGGCGTCGTTTGCTAGGCTCTCTTAGAATTCTGGTTTAGAGAACGCGAAAAAATGGCTGATCGCATGGGATTTTTGGCATCAATGTCCAGCCATGGTGATTGCTATTAAATATCTCAGCTGCAAAACCTCGTGTTTTTATGTCACAATTTAATCCCTAAAATCATGAAACCAGCAAAGATCATCAATCTGCAGCAGCCTTCTTGATTGATCTCCCACCAAAGCAAAAACACATGGATTTTTTATATTCACAATACAATAAACTGTCGGTCTCTTCAAAAATTGTGAAACACTTCTTGTTTTTTTTTTTTTTTTTTGGATTCGAGAAAACCCCATCCCTTGAAAAGGACACTTTGTGGACTCAGATGAGCGAGTAAAACCCCGGTTGCCCCAGACTCTTACAAGAGGTGTACGTCCTGGCTCGAACTCGAGACCTGCTGTGCAGATCTTAAGCTCTTTGTCATTATGCTACGCCCCTTGAGGATAAAAAAAAAGTTTATGAATAATATATTTTTAAAAAATAGTTCAACATAAATTTCAAGAAAAAAAAAAGAGAAAAAAGAACAGATGAAACACTAGAATCACACATATAAGAATACAATCAAATCCAACAATACTAAAAAAAAAAGTATTTATTAATAAAATAGTCATTCAATAATAGTTGGGAGAAACACAATAAATTTAAAAAAATTAAAAAAAAAGATTGGAAACAAGTTTAATTACAGTATATCAATAACATCAGAATCATCTAAACTTCATTCCTTATATATTTTTTGCTTATATTTGATCAGAGATGAATGTCTTTAATATTTTGAATGAGATGAGTTTCTATATATATAAAAAATTAAGCTTGTTAACTTTAATCTAACAAAATAAATGATGGAAAATAAGTTAAAAATAATCTTGAACGATGTAACTGATCAAGTGTTAGGTTTGTTTTCTAGAGGTCAGTTCGAGTCTTATAAATTTTAGAGTTATTGAAAACTTATAAATTATTAATTTCAGGAATTATAGAATTAGTTGAAATAGACGCAATCTGATTGTAAGAAAAATTTCTCAAACCACTTCTAAAATGATAATAATAACGCCTGCCAAAACTTATCATGTATCTTTCTAGATGCAACCGCCCGCAATTCATATAATAAATTATCTGTCGGACAGTTAATGATAAATCAAATCAAACAATATAAAGGGAAAAAAAGGCTCATAAACAGTAAACAGTCACTAGAGTATATCAAAGACACCGCCCGAAGTCAAGGGGCTCCTGACAATGGCGAGGGCTTAGAAAATGACTCTGGAGCATCTTGGTACAAGCGTCGGCGATATCATAAAGATGACGTAACTAACGTTTTGGAATCCAGATTTCCTGTCATAAAGATGGTCCATGCTAGAGATTTATACTCTAACAAATGGGTTTAGAAAATACAATCGTTTTGGCTTGATCACGATGAATATCTGTATCCACATTATTTTGGTTGCCTAGCTACTAGAGTTAGCCGCACCGATGAATTGCCTCGAACGGTATTTTTTCCTTGACTGTTGTTGAACTGACTACCCATATTCAAGATCATATCTCACAGAGCATCCTGTTTGCTAATGATAAATTTGTCAAATTAAGGCGAAACCAGAAGTGAGGTAAGCTAAAAGTTTTCAAGTTTGGGAAAGCAAGAGGGGTAGTCTGCTTGGATGGAGTAAAACTGCTAAAGCATTACGATTTTCAATGTGTAGATTCCATCGTTCATAACCAGAAGAAAATTCAGGAGGATATTATCAATAGAATTGCAGATGGATCATTGAAACTGTTGCTAGATAAGATGGTGCTTTTAGGTTCTTTTAAGCTGTTCTAGCCTTGAGCGCCCGAACCATTCAGCTATAGGCCGCGCTTAATGCAGATAACCTATTTGTCAATCAGTTGATTTCTTAGGGAAATTGCCAGACTCATTTCCCATTAGGCGTATATTTTTCTGAACTGAATCTAGGGCTTAGGCTAATAGCTAACCAAGTTATCTTCTCATGATCCCCAGTTCTAGATTGTAGAAAATCTCATATCATCCTCCCAATTCACTTAGAGACCGCAAAGAGATCTTATCAAATAGGAGAGTACTGGTGTATGAGAAGGCCCGGAAAAGTATAATGTGTGACCCCCGAGAGGAGAAAATGCCTAATTCCCCCCATCTAGATGCTTAGCAACCTGCTCTATACCATATGATCTGAAAAAAGTTGTGGGCTATATATTTATCACTGCCAAATGGAAAACCTAGATGTACTACCTTTGTGTACTGGGCTACTCATGCCAGTTTTGCATTGCCTTTCCTAGGCCTGTGCTTCCTGTGGTAGGTGTATATGATCAGGTGCAGGCCAAGCTCCAGCTTAATATGCTTGGTCACTTTTTTTTTATCAGACATCTTTTGAATCCTAGATTCCTGTGATTGTTCTGGTTTTTGTCTGACCTTGTGAGTGTAGTAAGTCCTCTCATGCATGCATGACGTCCCAGGTGCGCCTGGGCCTCTACAAAATCATCTGCCATAACAAGAATAATACAAGTTTAATTATCTTTACTTTCAAGAATATTAATATATAGACTGTATTATGCCTTTAATACATAAAAAACCGAATTGCTCTTGTTCAATATTTTAAAATATTTCGCTTTTTTATGGTAATATTTTCATTCATTACATTGTGCATTTAAAAAATTAAAAAATTGAGTTGTTTCCAACTAATATCATAATAATTTGTATATAAAATGTTTTTATTTTTTCCATAAATTATTAAAAATAAAAACGATATTTTCTCCTTTTAAAAAATGTAAGGGGGCCAATTCCTACTTCCCATGGAAATTGTCTTTTATTATTTTGATCAGAAAATTGTCAGTGTCATTTAGTATAATAAAATGGGCCAACAAAACTACAAAAATATATATAGTGATCTTAAAACACAGCAATTGATGACCGTTTGATCATTGAATGTGGATTTATTGATTATCAATTGCCATCACATCTAACAATAGATCATTCTACATGGAAGATTCGTAGCTTGTGTAAAGATAAAAATAGTTATTATTATATTTTAAAACTCTACTTAGAGGTTGATATGAGGCAAAGCTCAGGTCACTAGTCAGGGCTCGGAACACGGGTCAGGTTGACTCGGGTTAACCCAAGTCAGTGTAAGAATAAAATTAGTTATTATCATAGTTTTAAACCTGATTTAGGGGTTGACCCGAGACAAGGCTCGGGTCACAAGTGAGGTTGAGCATTGACTCGAGTTAATATAAGATCAAAAATGATTATTATCATAGTTTTAAACCTTGACTCGGGGGTTGACCCAGGGTAAGGCTCGGGTCCTGTGTCATGAGGGTCAACTTAGGTTGACCTAAGTCAATTTAAGGATAAAAATTATTATTATCATGGTTTTAAAACTTGATTCAATGGTGAATCATGGCAAGGCCCAAGTCATGGGTTAAGAGGGTCAGCAGGAGTTAACCTGAGTCAATATATGGATAAAAGTTGTTATTATTATAGTTTTAAAACCTGATTCAGGAGTTGACCCAATGCAAGGTTTAGGTCATTGATCGAGAGGGTTAACCCGACTGACCCAAAAAAATTAAAAATTATCAAATCAATCTTGTTTTTTACCAAAGTTTTTTTTAAAAAAATCAATGTTTTTTTTACCTATGTTTTATACTAGGTTGACTTGAGTTTTTAACCGTGTTAGGTCGAGTTCGTCCTTTTTTTATTTTTTTTCTTAAACTTGGACAAGTTTAGTCCCTGGATTAATCAGTCAAGTCAATCATATTTTAACTATAGTTATTATAATACTATTAATTTCAACGTTTAATATAAACTAAAGTAAAAAAATAATACATAATTATTTTTTAAAATATATAAATTCAACAACAATAAATATTAAAGGTAAAATAAATTTATTTATATTTTATTCACCATAACCAAATAAGATATAAAAATTATTATTTTATTTTATACATCACTGCTGAATATTATTTTATTTTATATATCATTATTAAATATAATTTTATCTTTATTTTTTTAATTTCATTACTTGTTTTTCTTGTCTCGAGTATCTCTAATGACTATAACAGTACCTTACATAATTCCTGGCAAGAGACGCCCTGATTATGTGCAGAGGGTGGTCTGGCCTTTGTAACATAGTCTTTAAATCCGGCTCGGTTCAAGGTTAGGATTTCGGGTTTTAACCGGATCACTAGGTCGGCCGGATCAATCCCTATTTTAAAAAATTCAAAACAGTGTTGTTTTAGTAAAAAAAAAAACAAAAGTCAACTAGTTGCAACCAGGTTTTTGACCGGGTTTTGCCGGGTCAACCGGGTCGGCTGGGTCACACAAGGTCATGACTTTTCCTATTTTTTTATTAACCCGGCTCGGTTTCAGTCCTGGATCAGCCGGATCCCGGGTTTCAAAACTATGTTGTATACTAAAGTGTTAAAGCCCTTTTTAACTTTTTACCCGAAAGTAATATACGTAATGAATGTAATTATACATCTTCGTGTCAGCATACCTAAGGAAATAGTTAAAAAGTAATATATGTTTGGAAGTGTGATTGTGATATTTTTTACTCAGAAATACATTAAAATATTTTTTTAAAAAAAAAAAAATATTTTTGACATCAGCACATTAAAATGATTTGAAAATACAAAAAATATATTAATTTGAAACAAAAAAAAATTATTTTTGACATCAGCACATTAAAATGATTTGAAAATACAAAAAATATATTAATTTGAAACAAAAAAAAAATCAAATTTTTTTCAAAAGCATTTTTACCGAAATTTTATTTTATTATTTATTCTCTGTTTTTTTTTCTCTAATAACCCCATGAAAATACACAATCGTTGTGATTTTTGTTTCAGTATGCAAACCATTAGATAAAAAAAAAAAAAAAAAAAAAACCCCCACATGCTAATACTTGAGTTTAAAATGCTTGTGATCGATGAATGTTTTGGTTTTTATTGGAACAATAAAATAACTTAAATTCTTTTAAAAATAAGAAATTATAAGGCGGTTATATAGGGTTTTTTTTAAAATTTTATATATAAATACATAGTAAAATAACTTATTTATTCTTATAACAAATAAAAAAACCTTTAATTTGCAACTAGAGGTGTTTTCATTATTTCACTTTCAAAAACACAGTACCTTAAAGTTTAAATTTTGATACATTAGATCAAAAAGCATTTTCATCATTGCATTATTGTTTTTTTGTTATTATCGGTTTACCTAGGGGCAACTTAGCATTTTAATAAATAATTTTTTAAAAAAATAATTGATATGTGCATTACACGAGATAGTCGCTCTGCAATCTTCAAACGATGCATATAGCTATTTTTGATGTTCAAAAACATGGTTCAACAGCGATGTCTGATTCATCTCAATAGTTCCTCCATGAATTGGCGATACGTGTACTCAAAGGACCATCGTTTTGGCGTTGACTGTCAATTTTTTCCCTTCTTTTCTCTCCCCTCCTCTGTTTTTAAACTCTACCCTCTAATTCTTCAAATTAACTCTTCAATTTTTCTTTCCTTTCTATTTAGTCCTTGTTATCTTGGGTACTATTTGTTTTATATGAAATCATTTATAAAACTAGAATTTGTTTTTCAATTTCATCCCCATTCAATTTTTTTTTCAAAATTTGTCCATATTCTTTTAATTGTTATTTATCTAATTTTTAGAATTGAGTTTTTTTAAGATTTAATCCTCCATTATTTTTCTATCAGATTTTTACTTTGGAAGATTTTTTAAATTGATTTTCCCCCGATTTCGTCTTTCAATAAAATTGATTTGGGTTTAAGCTTCTTGATTGAACTATTGTCTAAGATTTCACCAGTTTCAAGTTTGGAAGATTAACCCAGTTTTAGGAGATTCGTTCAGGTTTGTCTGGGTTTTTTTTTATCATTTTTGTAAGCTAATGTTTTTTCAATTATATCTTTCAATATTTGTTTAATTGGTGATTGAGCTTTTTTTTTATCTGATTTCTATGTTATTTGTTTTTTTTTAATTTAACTAAGTTATCTTGAGTCTTTTTATCTGTCATTCTTTGTTAAATTTATTTTTTAAAAATAATTATTCTTGAATTAAATAGAATTAATTGATTGAATATAGGTATGAGATGCTCATTTCATGATGTGTTTATTTGGTGTGCTTTACATGTCTTTGCTCTAGTGGCATGTGCTGCTTCCTTTGGTGTTGTCGCGTATTCTTTTGCAATGGAGTTTGAACCATCTTGGTGAACTTTTCCGGTGGTGGGTGATGTTTATAGTGGAGTGACAATGATTCTTCAATGAGTTTTTCTTTATTCTCCTTTCAAGTATAATAGTGATAGCTTATTTTTTATAGTTATTTTTTATTAAATATTTTTTTTAGGATTCGCCTACTGTTATTTTTTTCATTTTCTTATTTTAACATTGAGTTTGTAGTAAATTGGACTTTGTTATTTATTTCAACTTTCTTTATACAATCATGGTCTTAAAAAACATTTCAATATTTGGTTAGTGCTCAGATTTACGATTGTTTACCTTCTTCTATCATATTATTATATAAAAAATTATCTATCATATTATTAAATAAAAAATTATTCTGAAAAAAAATTATTATGAATTGGACTTCATAATTTATTTTGATTTACTTCCTATAATAAAAATTATATTTTCATTATGGTCTTACAGAACAACAATTGCTTAATTATGTTTGTATCGCCGCAAAAGTCGAAAGGTCAACAAGTCAGGTTTTACTAAAATTACTTGAAATGTGTTTGGATAACATCCTTTTTCAATTAGGAATGGCGTCAACTATTCCTCGAGCCCCCTAATTAGTTAACCATGGATATATTTTAGTTAATGGTCGTATAACAGATATACCAAGTTATCGCTGCAAACCCGAAGATATTATTACAGCGAAGGATGAATAAAAATCTAAAGTTATGATTCAAAATTCTCTTGATTCATTACCCAAGGAGGAATTGTCGCGATCTTAGAAAAACATACCGACATTGAGTTGGTGCTCCTTTTTTTGAGCATTTTTTTTCTATCATATTATTAAATAAAAAATAACTAAAAAAATATAATTATTGAGAATCAGGTCTCAAGATTTATTTCAATATACTTTTTATAGGTTTATCGTGGTCTCAGACAAAACATCATAGTATTGAGTTGGTATTCAGTTTTGCAAGTGTTTATTTTTTTATCATATAATTAAATAAAAATAGTTAAAAAAATAAAGTTATTAAACTCAATGAAGTTCATGATCTATGTTGCGAATTTGACAGGTTAACCTAATTTAATCCAGGTTTGATTTAATCTTAATTTTTTTAAAATATTATCTTAAAAATATTTTTAAAATCAAATCCAGTTTTTATCTTAATTTTTTCTTTTTACCTACCAAATCGATAGAATCGTACTGGAGCCTCAGTTTAATTTAAAGCTCCATTGAAGATTATAGATGAGCACGTGGTACTCTAGCACGGAAGGCCGATCTCCACTAGATTTTGTTATCCTGCATCAGAAACCATCAACTCCACTCGTGGAATCTGTGGTGATTATTATATATCATTTAAGAAAACCTCCTACTTCCTCTGCACCAATTGCTTTTTCTCGTCACCATCACAGCTGTCTAAACCATTTATACGAAACGTGTACTGGTGTCGGTGGCCGACATGCTCGCTGCACTGTTTGTTGGTGGTGTGCCGGGAAGTGTTGTGTTATAGTAGTTATTTTTTAAAGTATTTTTTATTTTAAAATATATTAAAATAATTTTTAATATTAATATATTAAAATAATATGAAAATATTAAAAAATATTAATTTAAAATAATTAAAAAATAATTTTTTTTTAATTTTTTTAAAAACATTTTCAAAACACCGTGAAAAACACTATTACTTCACAATCATCTCCCGTTAAGTGAGGCGCGAGAAAGGAGTTATTTGGTAGGTATAAGGAAAGGACACCCAGTCAATTTGTTATCAGCAAGAAATTAGAATGCATACTTTTCTTTTTTTCATACTTGGATTGTCAAGTGATAGTCTAATTTATCAAAAGTCATCTTGCATTCGTCCTGTGTATTAGAAATCTTTTTTTTCTTTATTATGAAAGAATACTTTGAAGAATAAATAGAAATGTTAGATAAAATAGTGAAATGTAAGGTCGCCGAAAATCACAAGCAGAATCATGAGAATGTGATAACCTAATAGAAAATAAAATGAGAAAAAAACAAAGTTTAATTATGAAAAGAATAAAATTTTAAAGGATGAAATTAAAAAAAGTTTAATGTTCATAATCGGAACGGGAGAATCAAAATGGAAATGAAGGAATTGGTTTGATATTTTTAATTTTAATGTTATGTTTAGAACAATAATAAGAAATTGATATAAAATTTAAATTTTTAACTGCTAGTTTTTAGATAAAAAGAAATAATGATTATAAAATAAATTTATCAATAGTAGTAAAAAAATAAAAATAACTATAATAGCAGTAATGAAAAAAAAATAGTTAATATGCAATGAATAACAATAGTATATTATAGGCTTATATGGTCGTTAATTTTAGGTCTCGTGAGATTAGTTAAAGTGCGCGTAAACTGACTCGGAGATCCATGTTAATAATAAAAAAAAACAATAGCATATTATTCTAAAAATAAAACTATTCATTTCTATTCCTTTGTTACAATTGAGAAAGAAACTATGTTTAATTTTCATTTTCATTCCTTTTCTTTTCAACCAAACGCAATGAAACTCTCTTTCTCATTCCCTCTATTCCGTTCACTCGTTCTTATTATTAGCCATAGCTTGAGAAGTAAAAGATATAAAGTTAAAGTCAGAAAAGAAAAGAAAACGAAAATTTAACATTTTCATCTCAAATTAAATAATATATGCATTTCAGAAAACGGTGGGCTTTCCATAAATCTCCCTGTCTCTTGCTCACAGCCACCGCTTAATCTTAGACAGATTGAATATAAAGGAACTCGATTCCCTTTCACGTCCATTACAAACCCAGATCACGCTTTCTTTTTAATTCTCTTCTCTTTTTCAAGATCTCCAGGTACTCTCAAATCTCTTGCTGGCCCAATGTATTTTGTTCTTCTTTCTTGAGACCTGTCTGTTAAACCGTCTCGTTCTGCTTGTTGAGATGATTACTTAATGACCTGGGCTCTCTGTTAATCACTGATTGACAAAATGTGGGTGATACAACTGAGCTCCAACAACTGGATTTTATTCTTGTTTCTATGATTTGATTTGACTTCTTTACCTATGGTTAATCCGGCCACCCTTTTGATAATTATAGACTAAAACCATACTCCTATTCTGTTTATTTTCGAAGAGTAATCTGAGCAGATGAATTTTATCATGAACTGTTTGATTGGTGTTTTACACAGATCTGTGATATGCCTGCCTGGTCTAAATAGTTGTAATTGCTACTATAAACTGTTTGCTTGTTTGTTTTGCTCATATCTGCGATCCTGATTCACAGTTCAGAGCCAGCTAGAGTGACCATGACCGCGACCAATGGGGAGGTGCATTCAGTGACTGCCAACGGAGGCTTTACGAATGAAAAGCCCTTCAAGATATTTGTGGGTTACGATCCATGTGAAGATGTTGCCTATGAGGTTTGTCGCCATTCTATTTTGAAACGATCCTCGATCCCTGTCGACATCACCCCCATTGTGCAATCAGAGCTCAGAACGAAAGGCCTGTATTGGCGTGAGAGAGGCCAGCTTGAGAGCACAGAGTTCTCTTTTTCTCGTTTCTTGACCCCGCATTTGGCTAACTATGATGGTTGGGCAATGTTTGTTGATTGTGATTTCCTCTACTTAGCTGACATTAAGGAATTGAGGGATTTGATTGATGATAAGTATGCCATCATGTGTGTGCATCATGACTATGCTCCGAAAGAGACCACAAAAATGGACGGGGCGGTGCAAACTGTGTATCCAAGGAAGAACTGGTCTTCCATGGTGCTGTACAATTGTGGGCATCCGAAGAACAAGGTTCTGACGCCTGAGGTTGTGAACACCCAAACTGGTGCTTTCCTTCATAGGTTTCAATGGCTTGAGGACGAAGAAATTGGTTCCATCCCATTTGTGTGGAATTTCCTTGAGGGTCATAACAAAGTTGTGGAGGGTGACACAACAACATTTCCTAAAGCAATACATTATACTCGTGGTGGCCCATGGTTCGAGGCATGGAAGCATTGTGAGTTTGCAGAAATGTGGTTGAAAGAGAAGGATGAGTGCGTGAAGGAAGCAGATAAATAATTCAAAAGTAGATATCATTCATCAGCTGGAGTTGTTTTTTATTTAATTTTTTTAAAAAAAAATTAATGAGGAGGCTTATCTTCTTGTGCTCTGTTATTTTTACTTCATTTGTAATCTGTATTATCATGCTACCATGTTTGTATTTCTTGGCAGCAGAGCTGGTACAAGTGCATCATCTGTCCTGAACTCCTCTTATATCAGGAACTGCTTTCCTATGTATTTATGAGCATTTTTTAAGAAAGTTTTAGTTAATTTTTTTTTTCAACTCTAGGGTTTAAGATCACCGTACACACTAGTTTCAATTCTTGGTGATATTGAACTCTCTGTATAATTTTGATCCATAACCACATTCAGCCCTAGCTGGATCTTTGAAGCTCTAGACAAGGCAAAACGAGACATAAACAGTGGCAGTTAGCGATATAACC
Source organism: Populus trichocarpa (assembly GCF_000002775.5). Classification (NCBI taxonomy): domain Eukaryota; kingdom Viridiplantae; phylum Streptophyta; class Magnoliopsida; order Malpighiales; family Salicaceae; genus Populus; species Populus trichocarpa. Next base: position 5,876,914 of record NC_037303.2, read on the forward strand.
TTGGACAACAGCTAATGCAAGTACAAACAAAAGCAAACTACTGAAAGTTCCAGCTCTTGCAAAGAGAATCATATTTGCGATTTACATACAAAAGCTTGCTGCAGAATTCTTGTTTCCTGAAATCTAAGTCGAATAAAGCTGGAAATTCTATCAACAATGGCGCTAACAATATTGTTCCTTTCCTTGCAATCTTGATACATGAAGGAGCACCATGAAGTTCTTAACGGAACAGATAACATAACTCTGCCTTGATGATAACCACAGCAACGTGTGCTGCTCCGAATTGATCTTTATAAAACCATCTGCAGGAGGCAACCATCTAGACAGCCCTTGATTGCAGGAAGCGGAAGTAAATGGATTGAGCTTCTTGTTAGCTTCCTGGTATCAAGAGAGATTTGACACAGCAATCTCAAGAATGTCATTGTTATTTATGCACTTGTCCTGAAACACTCTTTGATTGCAGCAGTACCAGATTGCCCACAGCATGATAGAAATCCTTCCCATCACAGGAACCTCAAGTGTAAGAACTTTCCTTGAAAACCAGCTGAACACATCCATAAAAAGTGATGCAGATAGAAGCGAAGAATAACGGAGTTTGTTGAAAGTCAAAATCCTTAAAGATGAAAACCATTATAACTATAGAAAGATTCTTGAAAAAATCAATTTTTATTTATCTCACTTACCAAAAGGTTATTACAATTATTTATATAGAAAAAAACTTAAAACCCCAGTAATACTGAATAGAGAAAATAAATTAGAAAAATTATTATCTTCAAATAGAAAAAGAAATAAGAAAAACATAATAATACAAAATAGAAAAAAAAAATATTAACAAAGAAAAATATCTATTTTCCCAAAAAACTTCATCACACAAACAATTCATGATTTTACTTGAAAAACATTTTTCTTCTCCTTCTAAAGATTAACACTCATTAACAAGATCAAATTATTATTATTTTATTATTATAAAGGACTTTTAAATACACATAATATAAGCCAAGATTCATGTCCACTAAAGAATGAGATATATAATGCTCAAAAGGTATTTAAATGTGTCAAGAGCTCAAAAGGTATTTAAGGGTGTCAAGACATAGGATCTCTTATCTATTAAGATCTTTTAGACTTGCTACCTTAATTTTGATATCCTGATGATTGATCTCGTTAAACCTTAATTCTCTAAGTTTTATCTCATTTTTCGTCGTCGACAACTATTTTCAGTTAGGGACGCTTTGCAGAACTTTTTGTTATCATTTTATTTTGCTCTCTCTCTCGTAACATTTTTTTTCCCTTTCATATTTGTTTCTCATTTCTTTTCTATTTAGAGAATTTCATCGACTAAAAACAACCGAAACATGCTCTTAGTACGAGGGTGATCCTAGTTCAAGTTATTATCCAAGAAATATAGTTTAGTCTTAAAGGGGGCGGCAAGAGATAGATTCTTATCAGTGAAGAGAATACCAAAGGTGACCTTTCTTTATCTTAAATCTAAATTTATTCATGTTGATAAATCTTAGCTTTATTCAAGAGTTACGAGGTTATCGGAATACATACTACTTATCATTATTTAAGTTATCAAACCATTTTTTAAGCAAAAATTTCTCTTTTGAGGTGTTTGTTGGTAGGGAAAAAGGTATTTCCAAGGTTAAAAAAGATGGATTATCAAGACTTTACACTTTTAAGATGTATAAAAGATGAAAAATGAGATTTTAAGATTCATAAAAAATATATATTTTCCCCTAGCATTTGCATGATATATCTCGGAATTTGATCAATGAATTTGTCATTAAATTTATCTAATCGTGGATGCTAAATATTATTTTCACATAGACATATCTTGGTTTCATAACAACAATAAGGCATTAAAAACACAATTTCTTAAAAGAAGTGATTCTATTAAAGTTTCAATTTTTTTAAATAGAAGGATAAAAATTACTTTAAGTTTAATCACAAAAAAAAGTTGACAACACAATACTAATTCCATTTTCTTATCCACTTTCTTGACAAACATTTATGGCTTGATAACACTCATTAAGTGTCTTTTTTATCATCCTTGCCAATCACTTGTTATGATGATGATGGACTGGTGATGATATAATATCTACCTTTTGTAACGACTCGAAATTTAATATCATTTAAGAATATTTTAAACGGTCCAGTTTATATAAAATATGTTAATTTTATTTTTAATTTTTGGAGTCGCATTGTCCTTATCTTATTCCATCATATTTTATTCCAATCAATTTCTCACGTAACTTATGACACCATCATACAACATACATGAATATCTAATAATAAATTATTCATTTCAATAAAATTTTGGCAAAGTTTCACTCGTACGAAAGCTCTACCAACAAATCCCAACCACAACCTGTCATAAAAAAAGTAGTCTCGAGCTCACTATCCATTAGTATCATTAAAAACATATTTATACTCGCTTTATATTCATGATAATAAAAACTACAACATTTACTTGAAAGCATACAATATCCACAATAAAAGATAATTTGTCCTTCCTTTATGGTTTATTATCCAATTCATATGGTGTTCTTAAGTACATATGTAATAAAGTTATTTACTTAACAAAATCTAGTTTACATCAAAGTTTATTTAATAAGGAAAAACTGAGTAAAATAATATTGTATCACGGTGTGGTGCTGGATGGAATATGCCTATAAAAACACATACATGATAAGCATTTATGTATCTATTAATCCAAATAGCTTTTTGTGATCTTAAGAACAAACACACAATCATAGATCTTATCATATACTTATTCATTACTACAATCTTTAACGAGTTTAGTAATAATCCCCAAAACTAGTGACCTTTTTTATAAGTATATTCAACTATACTATGATTTCATTCTTTTCATTAAAATATACTCCTTCTACCTTTTCTGATACATGATATACCAGCAGAGTATTTGTCATTTCTACTTCGATATCCTTCAAAAGAGCTTTTAAAATATTGTCCCATCATACTAGTCTCATTATTATTTGTATCAACCATAATTTCTTCAGATTACAAATATAATTGTAACCTTACCATTCTTAATTTTAAACATTTTACTTAAATATGATATTATAACATTTATCCATAATATTTATTTTACGGTTCAGAGTATTTTCTATCACTTTCTTTTACTTTTCTGTGATGGTAATTATGGATGCATTACCATCACTAATCAATTTCATCCAACTCTATTGACATATAAACAATTTCTTTTACGTTATCCAATACTTAAACCTTTATTTTATTGACCCACTTCAGTAGTTATGACCAATGCTTTAAGTTGATTGTGTTTGTAATTCATATGCTTTAATTTGATTTGAGACTTCTAATTCATGTCCTAATTCATTTATGAATCCATTAATTTCTCTCAATGACCATAACTTCCACTTTATAACAACCACATTCATTAATTCTAGGGGTGTTCATGGTCCGGTTTTAATCCAAAAATTCAACCAAACCGGAAAATAGTAGTCCTTATTAATATAACCCGAATCGAACCGAGAACTAGTTCAAACCGAATTGGTTTTGTTCGGTTCGGGTCGATTTTTAGCATTCAAAACCAGAAAAACTAAAACATTTTTGTTGCTGCCGTACCTTAATATTTACCAGAACAAGATGTTTGTATTACATCTTGGATAGATTGCCATTTAGGATGGATCTAAGAATTCTAGAAGGCAAAAAAATCTAAAAAATATTTACCAGAAGACAATGAACCAATCTTAGTGCCTCATCTATGTCCCAAGAAAAGTTTGTAGCTACCAAAACCATCACTATTTTCCGATGGCCATCTTCACAAGTGGGACTATTGTTTACACCATCTACCTGAACCAGAAGTTCAGATTTGACCCTTCGAGATTATTCAAGTTCCCCTGAAGATTGAGATCATACAAAACCAGATTCAATCTTATGATTGAAAAAATAAATGTTGTCATTTAAAAAAGCACATTTCTAGAAGAGCACAGAGGAGTGGGAGGGGTGGGGTGGCTGGAAAGGGGGAAGGGGAGGGGGGCGGCTGGAAGGGTTAGGGGAAAAGGAATAGGGAAAAGGAGGGGTTAGGGGAAAAGAGAGGGAAAGTGAGGGGGGCGGCTAGAAGGGTTAGGGTATTTAGGGTTAGGATTTTCTTTTTATACCGTTTTTTAGATTTAATTAAACTGGTACGGTTAGGTCCGGTTCAATCAGTTTAAGCTTTTTTAAACCGGAACCGAACCGGACCGGACTGAGTGGTTTTTTTTAATTTTTTAATCGGTTTATTCGGTTTTTTCTATCGGTTAGGTTTTTTTGGTTAATTATTTCTCGGTTTTTTTGGTTTAATCGGTTGGTCGGTTTTTTTGAACACCCCTAATTAATTCAATTCATCCCTTATAGTTATACTTTATTTTGGATTCATAATTCATTTCAGAGATCAAGAATTTTCTCCTAGATTGGTCATTTTCATTATTGTAACTTAATGCCCACAATTTGTGATTTAACTTAACCATGGATTCATCAATATGAATCAAAGTCTTTGCTTCATGTTTTAATTCATTATTTGGGTTCATTAATCCACCCCATGCCTATAACTCAGGTTTTAACTCAGTTATGGATTCATTAAATCTATTTATACAGTTAACTCATGTTTAAGCCAACTTTAATAATGCTTTAACTCGATACCCGTAACTCAAGCTTTAAACATCAACCTTATTCGTCATTTTAATAAATACAACTTGTATTTTTTTTTATTATACATTCATTGATTCTTTTCAATATTCGTGACTAATACTTTATGTAAATCACATTCATCGGTTCATTTTATTCTATTAATCAACAATTAAGTCTCCCCACCTTTTATTTTACTTTACATGCTTTTACATTCTCACTTAAGTTCACATTTATAACACTGACTTGTACCCTTTTTAAGTTATCTAGACTAAAGTTTTCAAAATGTTATTTGGCTTTCTGTCATTTTAATAAGTTATCTTCACATTATGGCTGGCATAACTTTTTTCATGTAAACCCCCTCATTACAGTTGGTTTAATTTCAAATCATAGCTTTTACCATTGCGACCAACTAATTTACAAATCATTTTCCCTCTCCAAAGAAATATTTCATTTGATAACATTTTTTTATCTCAAAAACATATTTCATATGGTATCATTTTGCTGTACCAAAAACATATTTCATTTGATACCATTTTCCCATCTTGAAAGCATACTTCATATGGTATTATTTTCACATTCACGAATCATATTTAATTGTACTCATTGTTTACTTTATTTATTCATTATTTTTATGCTTATAATTCATTTACTCATTATTTCTCATAATTATTCCTCACATTGACATTATATTCACTTACTCGCCTCTATTTCTCAATCACTTACTTTCATTAATTTTATATTTGTTTACTTTTCATTGATTTTTTATTCGTATACTCACATCATATTCACATTTACATAATTAAACAAAATACTTTTTAAAATAAAAGAAAGAGGGTGACAAACACCTACCTGGTGCTCTTATTGTGTTCTTTTTTGTCACCCTCATAATATTAAAGAAGGTATCCAAATCAATACCCAGATTTATTCCAACCATTATCACAACTACGTATACACATCATTTTTCCACTTTTGTAATAAAGTTTTTAGATATGCCACTTTTGTTTACAAATTTCATTAATTCTTATTTATTTTATTCATTTCCATAATCCTATTTAATGTTTAAGTATTTGTCAACCGTTTCCATATTCGAATTCAATGTCCAAACATTTCATCAACTAATTTCATATTCCAATTTAATGTCTAAACATTACATGTAACCATTTTCCATAATATGATTCAATATCTACACATTATGTCAACCATTTACATAATTCTATTCAATATCTAACTATTTCATCAGCTAAACCAAATATCTAAACTTTTTGTCGATGGATTTCATTGTTTAAATATCTAAACTTTTCATTGATGAATTTTAATGTCTAAATATCTACACTTTTCAACGACGAAAATCCATGTCTAACATTTTATCAAACACACGAGGGGCAATAATTCATCCCATAAAATTTATAGAAATTTCACATATCCATACCTCCAAAACATATCACAATGTTACAACACATTTCAATTCAATATACAATCATCATAACCAAGATTTTATATATGATTCCTCATTATAACACATATTTTACAAAAATTCATGCTCCAACTAACAATTTTATCATAAATTAATATTCACAAAACAACAACAACACAAAGGCTTGCCCTAATTAACAATTTCATCATCAATTTATATTCTCGAAGCAATAACAACACAATATTACATCATAATTAACAATTTCACCTTCAATTTCCAACTAACTTTATCATCCTCTTTTCTATACAACTAATTACCAATTTTAGAGCTTTTATTTTCCTTTACTAATTTAAGGAACAAAGATGAAATTAAAGGACAACTAAGCCTTTTACAACATCTAATAAACTCAATTTAATGGTTAATTCTAACGGAATCAAGAACAAACCTCTTGCTTTTCTTTCCTTGAAACTTCCCTCACCAAAACATTCTAAGCTTTCATTTTCTCTCTAAACACACATGTTTGTGTAGATTTTTAATAGGATTATCACCCTCTCTCCGCTAACCATGCCATGAATTTGGAAAAAGAAGAAGAAGAATATTTTTAATAGTAATTACAAGCTATTCTCCCTCTCTTTTCTCTTCTCAAGGCTTAAAGGATATCTAAGCCTTTTATAACATGTAATAAACTCAATTTAATGGTTAATTATAACAGAAAAGGTTTAGGAAATTTCTAACTAGTGGTTTGTGTGATTTACCGTTAAAGACCGAATATTTGGATGACTTGTGGTTTGTAATAACCCAGTCTTGAAGCAAATATTCAAAGGCGAAAAGAACATCTGATCTTCAGGTAATCTTTGCATAAACCTTAAATAACTATAGATTTGTCTAACATGATTCTTGAAACTCCTAAAAAGTTTTTATATTTACAGTTTTTGCTACATGTATGTGTTTCGGGAAACCCAATAAACCTTGAGAGGAAAAAATGTTTGGTGAGCTTGATATTGGTTGTGAGTCCTTAATCTAAGTAATTAAGTATTGACTCAACTCTTTCATTGGTACATGTATATACCTAGTTATAAAAAAATGACCATCCTAATGAGTCAATTGGGGATTCGGTTAACTTGGAGCTTGGATCGATCCAAGTTTAAAAAAAATAAAGAAATGATTGATCCAACCTGACTCGATTAAAATTATAGGTTAACTTGATACCTAGCTAACTTAGGTAAAAGCCATTCAAGAATCCATTAATTTTTTTTTTGGAAAAAAAAATTGAATCAAAATGATGTTGATTTAAATAAAATTGGAGTTAACCTGGTTTGACCATCCCAATTTATAACCTAGACCTTACATTGGACCAACCTTATAATTGCATTTTAAAATTATGAGTATATATGAAAATAAGATCAAAATAAAATACATTTGAAACAAAAATCGTTAAAACTTTAAAGTAATCATTTTGATCATTAAAAACATTCTTTACCTATAACTTAAATTAATTAGTGTACCCCACGTTATATTATGGATAAGATTCCAATCTAATTTGTAGTTAAAAACAAGAAGTCTACGAAAATTGAAAGGATAGTCTATTATAAAATAAATTAAAAAGATATATAAACAGATAAATCAAATAAAAAGTTATTAACCACTAATTAAAAACTAAATTGGAAAGTTAATCTTTATTATAAGAAGCATAAAATATATGTTCATATGAATATTTAACATCATAATAACACGGGTAACTTTTTATTTTTTTAGTTGTATGACAATAAAAATAGATATTTATAATAATTACAATGATTTAAAATTTAGAGAAAAATTATATTTTTTATTTAAAATTATCTTTTATTGTTCGTATAATTATTTTTTGTTTTAAAAATCCTTTTTTATTAATTTTATTGAGAAAAAAATGAAGGTAATTAAAATATAAATTCAAAAAAAAATAGTGACATGAAATAAGAAATAAAAAATGTATTTTTTTAATCAAAACTTTTTTTTTCTTATTCATTGGTTTCCTTTTGTTTTACAAAACATATGTTTTTCATAAAAAAAAAAAGTGTATTTTTTTAAATAACAACTAACATTTTTTAAAATAGGACGAACTACAAACATTTTTCAATCATCCAAGGAAACTCAAGTTTTTGAATTAGAATTCAACTTCCTAGACTCTAAAAATCCCAATTCGAATCTTGTTTTAACCCCAAAACATGAAAAAAATAATTTTATAGACCTCTAAATCACTCATTTCTAACTACATAACACATTTTAATTATCCAAAACACTCAAAATCAAACCAAATTAAAAAACAAAGTCTTGTTCTACCTTGTTGGGCATAAGTGAAACAGAGTTTTTTCTCTCTCTTATCTAGACATTTATGGACTAAAATGTAAGAAAAATCTTAAGAGAATCATAAAAATCCTAAAGAACTAGGACCAAATATGAAAAAGTAAAACTTGAGGGACCAAATTGAACATTTTTTTTATCTTGATCCTTGATCTTTTAAATTTTTTTCAAGTAAAACCTAAAATTCATTTTGTAAAATTGTTCTTTAATTAAATGTTGGAATATTTAGCGATATATTGGGTAGATGAGAACATGAAAATGAAAACATTTAACAATAGATAAAATCATGTCAACATAATTCGCAAGGATATAATTGAAAAGAAATAATAATCAAAGCAAAAAAGAATCAAAATTTCAAGGACCAATAAGAAAAACATTGGCTTTGAAAACAGTGAAATATAAGAGTAGCTGCAATTGATGAAGATCAAAAAGGCCAAATATTTAGTTTTTTTTTTTAATTGTAAATTGTAATTTTGACTTGATTTGACAGAAAATATATATATATATATATATATATATATCCCAGGACATGAACTCTCTCTGGCAACACAAATACTAATGGCACATCTGATGTTTACGATTAAACAGACTGGACAGTAGAATTTGAGTGAGGAAAAAACAATTGGAGATAAGATTTGGGTTATAATAAGCAACTGCCTCATTGAAGGCCATAAACAAGCAGGGCACCAACTGCACCAATGCCAGCCACTAGCCCAATGATGACTCCGATAGGAGGCAATCCGCCACCAACTGCTCTTCCAGTATTCACATCATATCGTGCAAATCTCTTCTTTGGCGCTCTACATTGTGGGCATACGTATGCTTCCGGCTGCATAAACAAGAAGAAAAGAATGAATAAATTTGTGTACAAGCATTTATATTGACATGTTCTTATTTGGTCAAAACCTCTTCTTGCCAGAAATCTATTTTCTGCTATCTTTTTTACGCAATGTGCTATGAATACGAAATTGATGTTTTAGATGGAAAAATAAAAATGTAAGATCTTTCTCTATGCAAAGGGGACAAACGTGCCTGCTCATCAAAGGATTTCTGCAAGGTGTATATGAATCCACAATCAATGCATATGTGAGTTGCTCTAGCCTGCAAAAAGCTTTACACCATTAGTGTTCATCGACAAGACAGTAAAAAGTAATTTCATACCATCAACACGCTAAATTTGAAATGGAGTGGAATATATGGAATTGCACATAAAGAAAAAAAAGAAGCATGCCTTCTGAGCCTCAGTCAACTTCCTTCCAAAGCGGGGAGGAGCAGGACGCTTAGGCAGTCGTTTGACATCTACTTCTGCGCCTCTGTTTTGCAATAAAGATTGACCTTCTGTCAGTTTTGAAACACGTATAACTACAGCAAAATGAATTATGAGCTTATGCATGTTTTATTCCTGCCCTTCGTATGCATATAACATGTTTTAATTCTTGGTATTTTTGGAAAGGAGTTAAACAATCTGATCAAAGTTTAGTTTAAAAACTGGGACTTCGTCGGACGTAGATTGCAAATCAGCATGTACCAGCCATATTACCACAATCTATCATTACAAGAGCAATTCTCTGACTTACCACTTGAAATTGTTAAAACCTTACGGAAAAAAAGTCAGGGCGGAAAGCTCCCGAGTTGAAGCAAAAAGAAAAAAACTCTTTATCAAAACTTGCTTTGCTAGTGCTTGGAAGTGGGATAAACATACCCTTAATAACAAAGACGTCGTTGGCTCTCTTCTCTTCACTCAGCCCTTGTATACTATATAGATAGATTAATACAATTATATGAAGAATGCAATCACTGCTTACGAGACAAACATGAGATATTTCATTCAGCACCAATCCAAACATCTAACAAAGACAAGTCTTAATTCTACAAACAGTAATCCCTATATATATTATATATAATTATCTTTCACTTTTGCTATATGCCATTGTCTATATCTACTTGCTTTCACTATTGTAATTGATCCCTCACCTGCTACTAGGAACTTCCTCACACAGAGACTGCAATTAATTTGATCCGTATTTTTCTATAATATTTGTTTCATCAAACGTAATTAATCCTTCTTAGCTTACCTGTGCTGCCTCTTCACTCAACTTGGTGCCCATGAAGATCTTTTCGTCTTTTTCCATGTCATCAATCCAAACAACACTACCTTCTATGCTAGAAGCCTAGAGTTTTTTCGTTTTTATAGAAAAAAAAACTTAATTTTTATGGTTACCAGTCCAGCTAACTGGAGTGAAAAAAAAAAAAAACACTGCAATTAAGGTAAATGAGTGCTTATTTTCTTGATTCCCACAAGTTAATTGATAAATCTTACATAATAAATGTTCTGTGATTTCTTTCTAAGAGAGAGATGTTTTGTTAGTTTTAAACCATCACTGATATGTAATACATGAATCATGAAAGCAAAAAACGAGGAGGAGTAAGGAAAGAATACCTGCTAACAACAAAATAAATAGAATCTGGCTTTGCTTGGATGGCAGTTTTAGTAAACCCCAGCTTATCAGCAGGCCAAAGTTCATCCCCGAAGAAGCTACTAGTGTAGAGCACCTGGTCCCCTGATTTTAGCCCTGCTTTGGCTGCATTCCCACCCCCCTCTACGCCCTAATTAATCATTTCAATTTCATGAGCAACAAAAGAAAGACCAGAAACACAAAAATATAGAATACAATTACAAGGAGACTCACAGTTATGACTACACCACCGCCAGACTTTTGACCCAAAGTGAGACCCAGTGGCTTGTCAACCTCAACCTCAATTGTCTTTGCAGCCCCAGCTGTTCTGGCAGTGACCTGAAGCCCTGTTCTCACATTGATCAAAGTACTGCAGCTGCTGTTAGGCATGAAGATATCCGAGCAACCCCTTTTGCCATCTTGAAGTGATAGGCCTTGAAAGTTGCTTTTCTATTGAGAAAGAAAGAGATGAATTGTACTTAATCATTAATATTTTTCACTTACCAGTACAAACAAACACAAATCCAGATAAAAGGCTTGGGCAAAATTAACCTGGTAATGAGAGGAAATGAATGATTTCGTAGATGTAGGTGTGGTAGTTTTAAGGGAGTGATTCTTGCTGAAGGTGGCAAAGCAAGAAGTGGAGGTGGTTCCTGCAACTACAGCTGATGACATTGCTGGTGCCTCCTACCCAAAGAGCAAGCAAGAGTACTGGTGTATGTGCTGGAGTCCTAGTTAGTAAAATTGGTTGCCCTTGTTGAAGCTCGTGGACAGAAAATTGCATAAGCTGATAGCCTTCTGGTGGCAGTGGTATTGGCACTTGGCATGTGTGGCCCTGGTGGGAGCTACAGGAGCGCCTTCACGACACGCGCCTTTCTTTTCTAAACCACAATCATGTCCCTCATTTATGCCTTCATATATTTATTTTTCGCGTCAACTATTCAGTTTTCTGCTTAAATTATGAGTTATCTTATTGAGCCGAAATTTTTAACCAAGATAAAACATATCAATAGAATCTAGATAAAATTTTAGAATGATTTAATAGTTGAATTGGAAGTTTTTTTTTTTAATATAAAAATAGTTAATCTGTGACTTTTCATAAAGAATTCAAAAGTTTTTATTCGATTCTTACATAAATTATGTTAATTATTCTTAAAAAACCCTTAAATTTTTCACATTTATTTATTTATCAGACTTATTATTATTTTAAAACAACATTACCGATTTTTAATTATGCACCTTTACTCATGCTTTTTTGTTGCATTATCCTTTCTTATAATTTATTTTTTATTACCTCACTGATTTTTTATAATCATTTTCTCATTCTTCCTTATTATTTTATCTTTTGAAATGTACCGTTATTATGAATTCTAAATTAAAATTCATTTTATGAAGGTCATCTCCTCCATTATACATCACAATTATTGTTATTATCTTAATTTATCTATTCTTTTTTTATCTTGGTTTCCATTACTTTTCGAGGTCTTACTATTTTTAATCCTCCATTTACACGAGGGTTTATATTCTCCTCTTATTAACAAATTTCATCATTAGAATTTAAATCTTGGTTTATTCCTGATATCAAACTAAAGTTGTTTTATATTTATTTCACTCTCACTATTTCCTTTCAACCATGTTTCATATGTGTTCCATTTCCCATACATCCTGTTGTCAGCCTTTAAAGTTTCATCTTTATATTATTAAGAAATAATTCATATTGTACTATTATATTATATATGTACCTTTAATGACCTTGTCAATCTCAACTATGATATCCATCTTTGATTACTTATACTTATATAATCCTAATTTATCTAGTTCATTCACTTTCTCATTACTATAAAATCCTTTGTTTCATCCTTGCACGCTATTAAGAACAACCATCATTATATGGCTTCTTAACCTTCATTTCCTTTTATTTCATTACTTTCTTAACAAATACATTCAATTTACTACAAACAAATATTTTCGATAATAAAATTATACTATCACAAAGGCTACACAAATTATCATAGTATTGATCACATCATTATTAAATATTTAGCACTAGATTAGTCATCATTGATCCACTCATATCACCTTCTTTTTCATTGTTCTCCGTTTACAAGTCTATTGAATCTTGTTTAGGAGCTTTGATACCAAATTTAATACTTTGTAATTTATACACGTAAAAATAATTTTATTGAGCCTGAAACTTAAAAAATTAGGGTAATTTAATCATTCTTATTTTTGTTATTTATGTCCAATCTATTATTTGAACCCTTCATGCTGAATTTATATAGATATATTCCATACCCTTATCATGTCATCGAAGAAACAATTTTTTTTCTACCCACATGCTAATAGGCAACATTATTCATATAAAAATAAACACGACGATGACTCATTCTTTTACAAACATAAATGATATCATATATTTTTCAGTGATTTGACTTTTACACTTAACAATTTAAAATTCTTCTTATTCATACCCGTGGTCATTTAGCGCTGGCTTGTCTTATGATGGTTGATTTTAGTTGCATTATCACCATTTTTAACTTGTCATATTATATTGACATCATTACCTCATCATTAACATATTTGCACCCCACTAAGTAAAAACATATTCAAAGTTTATTTCACCTTTCAACTTAGTTTTTTATTGCATCACATGATTATAATATTATTACATTTCTTTTTCTTTATATACTCATGTTTTAAAAATTTTGAACAACCATTACTTTCTTTTATTCGCGACCTTTGTCCATTTGTTCTTTTTCTGTCATATATTCTTATAAAAGTTCCTCCCCCTTCAGGAACCATACAAGGTTGTCCCTAAATAGCCCCAAGTTATGCCATATAAGTCATTTCAATTATTTTTTATATTCACTTGATTACGTTATCACATTAAATAACAAATGTTTCTATACAAAAAAAAAAATTCATACAATACAACCCTACTTTATACTTTATTTGACTTCTCAACACAGTCATGAACTTAATCTCTTTTTATCTCCAAGCAATCCTTAATGTGATAACATCATCTTACTCATTATACTGGTCATCCTCCTTATCACTATTTGAATTTGCTAAATTATCTACCCTTCCATGCATTCTCCTTATGTGATACAATCTTTGTCTTTATCCTTCATAAAGGTTAGGCATTAATCATTCAATGATCTATATCATCAACTCAATCATAAAATTCTTATTAATCTAATACTCAATTTCATAATTTACCACTTTTATTAATCCAGTGCTCATGCTAAAAAATGAGTTTTATAACTTTAGTTATGATTAAAACACTAGATAGTGTTTTGGGTTGGTTAGGCTAAATCAACTAGAATTAGACAATTTTTAATCTTTTATTGGAATTGCTGTTGAGTTATGGTTTTGACATTGGAATATATAAGAATGAATATGAACATGAAAATGTGTAAGAGTATGGGATGTTAAGGATTTTTCTTATGATTGGTTTGAAAATAATAGTTAAAAGAGAATTAAATGAAGTTGTGATGTTGATTGTATTATTGATGAAAATTGAATCCCTTAAGGTACAAGAGAGGCTGTGGGGACTAGACACTGACATGAAGTGGCAACACGTGCACATACTCTAGGTGAGTGCTCGATACGTTGTCTTTTTATAAATTAAATATAATTTTTAATTATGAAATTCAAAATTGCTATGTTATAATATAATTATGAGTTGATATTGTATTTGATGAGACTATGTGCTAATGAGATTGTAAATTGGATTGGAGATAATAAAAGCATGTGTTAATGTGATTGTGAGTTGGATGGACATGATAAATATTTGGAATGAAATGAAGTTATGTGTGGGAAACGTGATTAAATAGTTAAATTAAGTATATGATAAGTGTCGTGACGTGCACGACGTCGAATGACGGAGCTGTCTCATAGAATTGAAGGAGTTTTGAGTTTAATCATAAAATTATGATTAAATGGTTTAAAAGTCATCACCTAATATTATGGTCACTAGAAAACATTTTGGTTTGCGAGAATCTGGGTAAGGGGACTAGTTGTGCAAGGGAAAGACGCATCACCCCTAGTGCATCCTACCTATGGTAAGCAACATTGTTGATTGATTATTAATCTAAGGCACATTTTTATTTGTTGGTCCCATCTACATTTCAAAGCAGGTCTCCCTTTGTGAGAAAGTCTCTACCTTATTAGATTGAATCCTAACCATTCTAAGGTCCTAATTTTAGCATTGCATTTATTTTTTATTTTATTTTAATACTTGAGGGTATAGTTTACAGTGTAATTTTATACTCACAAATATTAAAGTCTTCATCTAAATCCTAACACTTCTATTAAAAGACTAATTGTTGTGGATTTTTGGTATTTTGGTCGAACCCTAATGGATAATCATAAACTAGTTACGATATCTATTTTGCATTTATAAAACATGATAAAAATTATGCATGAAAAACCTTTAGAATTTAGTCGTATGCATGAAAAAAAATACTTTTTGTGTTTTTGAAATGAGGGATTGTTTTTTAATGTTTTTGGATTTTTTGAAATTTTAGAGAAAAATCAAATATTTTTAATACTGGGTATGTCTTACAATATAAGTCTGTAACTTGATATTAGACAAAATTATTGGAAAAACATGCGATAGACCCACAAATAATTTCAAAATGGTCTTTGAAATTTTTTGAAATTTTTTGGCTTCTTATTAGGCTTGTTTGTCTAAACATTAAAATAAAAACAAACTAAAAACTAAAGGAAACACATTAAGGTGTGTTATTTAACAAACACTTTCTTAGTCTAAGGGGATGGGCTGATCGAGCTTGAGACCTAATCCCAGTTCGATTAGGTTGGGTCGATTGAAGGCCAAATAATTTCTTTTTAAAAAAAAAAAATAGGTTGGGCTGAGGGTCCAACCTACACAACTTAGTCACTGGCCCAACCCAATGACTAAGTTGTGTAGTAAACTGTAGAACTTGAATTATAATTCATATTCTTGGTTGTCATTGCTGAGAGGTTCGATGTAAGAATGATGGAGACTTTGGTGGAAGAACTGACGGTTGACGAGATCATTGGAGAGATAATTGGTGCTCTTGTTACTGCTATGAAGAAGAAGCTCTTCTACTGTTATTGTTGTTCGTGGATGAAGTGGAGGAGAGGAGCTGATGAAGGAGATGTACAATTGTTGGTGTAGGAGGCTAATGTTGGTGAAGGCAAAAACGACGGGGAGATGGTTTGGTGGTGAAGAGGAGATGTGGGAAGGTTGAGTTGAGAGGGACAAAAAATTGGTGTAAATAATGGTTTTTTGGCTCTCTCTTCACTTGTGATTTCTTCTTCCATAATGCACGAAATTCACCTCTATTTATAGGAAATGAAAGAGGATTTAGTCTATATTAGGAATAAATCTTGGCTCGTAATTCAAATTGAAAAGATCCCAACTATTGGACAAAATTCATCATCATAAATTGTGAAATTTGGCTGCAAAGAAAGATCGAGTTAGCCTTTTTGGGGGGGCGTCGAGGCTCTATAAAGGTGATTAGCCGGCAAGAATTACAATAAGGTGTAGTACGGTGTCAGACCATGAGAGTAATGTCTTGTTTCGTGGAGAGATGAGGCATTAAATACCATTGAAAAGTAGTCACCCGAGTAGACTTTCAGGTATAAAAGGTTGAAGATGATGAATAGCGGCCAGACGACAAGTCATCTGGCACCTTTTTTTTGTTTTTTTATTGGTCAAAACATCGTCATTTTGGTTAAAATACACCGTTTTATTTAAATAAAACGACGTCATTTTGACACCTTTAGGGTTTTAATTAGGGATTTGACTAAAATTCAATTTAGTCCTTTATCTTTTGATTTCTTTTAATTGCATCCCTAATTGACTTCAAACTTTTAATTTTATGCAATTTTATCCTTATCAAACTCAAATATCAACCCTGAAGTTCAACGCCTTTACATTTTGATCCTTAGTTTTGAATTTATACAAATTGATCCTCAATTGACCATTTAACTTTCAATTTGCTTCAATTTCACCACTGTTTTCAACCAAATTAAGTCCTCGACGTTTAACGCCTTTTTCAAAAAGATCATTGGTTGCAAATTTCTTCAATTTGACCCTAAACTTAGTTTTCTTTCAATTTTATCCTTAATTTCAATCAATTGACTTTGTAAAAATTAAGTTTGGTCCTTTAAAACTCCAATCTTCTCAATTAAGCTCAAATTGGGATTCCAAACTTATGTTTTCACGAATTAACTCTTTAATAAAATTAATTTGACCCATTAAAAGTATAATTACGTCCTTACACCTAATTAAGTCTTTTAATTTAACCCAAATTAATTCAAAATTAAACCTTTAATTTGGCCTATGATTAAATCAAATTGACTTATTAAAAATCTAATTAAGTCCCCAAACTTACTTTTTATGCAAATTCATCCAATAATCATTTAATTTAACCTTGAATTTGCATTGTTTCTTCGGTCTTGGGTACAATGGGGTACGATTGGGCTCCTAATTTTGTCCAAAACTCTAGCTTGATTTCTCTATATATTTGAAACCCTTTTCAACCTGCTTTTACCAAGTTGCCAACTTTTTTATTGTTATTATTTTTATTTTTGATTTTTTTGATTTTTAAAAGGAAAAAGGTAAACTTGGGGGGCAACCCAAAAATAGATTATAACAATATGTATGGAATGATACTTAGTGGTTGAAGTGTTGATAATGGGGCAAATTCTTGGTAACAGGCTATGTTGTAGAACTAGGAACCTGGTAATGGGGTTAACACCTATTAAAGGATTATATTTGGGAACTAGTTACCTGGTAATGGGTTATGTTGTGAAACTAGTAACCCGGTAAAGGGGCTAGTGCCCGATAATGGGCTATGTTGTGGAAATAGTTACCCGGTAATGGGGCTAGTACCCGAAAATAGGCTATTGGCATCAGTTCGTTTGATGATTGGAATGTGTAATTTGATTTAAAGAGACTTGTGTGGAGTTAATATTGTCTAGATGACCAACTTGTTGGACTATTAATGAAATGTTG